>NC_047098.1:59579349-59823596 GCF_902459505.1 Geotrypetes seraphini | reverse complement strand
AAGGGGGGGTGTTTCGATCAAAAAAAGTTAAAGGGGGGGTTGTTTCGATCAAAAAAAGTTAAAGGGGGGGTGTTTCGATCAAAAAAAGTTAAAAGGGGGGGTGTTTCGATCAAAAAAAGTTAAAAGGGGGGGTGTTTCGATCAAAAAAAGTTAAAAGGGGGGGGTGTTTCGATCAAAAAAAGTTAAAAGGGGGGGGTGTTTCGATCAAAAAAAGTTAAAAGGGGGGGGTGTTTCGATCAAAAAAAGTTAAAAGGGGGGGGTGTTTCGATCAAAAAAGTTAAAAGGGGGGGGTAGTTTCGTTCAAAAAAGTTAAAGGGGGGGGTGTTTCGATCAAAAAAAGTTAAGGGGGGGGTGTTTCGTTCAAAAAAAGTTAAAAGGGGGGGGTGTTTCGATCAAAAAAAGTTAAAAGGGGGGGGTGTTTCGATCAAAAAAAGTTAAAAGGGGGGGTGTTTCGATCAAAAAAAGTTAAAAGGGGGGGTGTTTCGATCAAAAAAAGTTAAAAGGGGGGGTGTTTCGATCAAAAAAAGTTAAAAGGGGGGGGTGTTTCGATCAAAAAAAGTTACAAGGGGGGGTGTTTCGATCAAAAAAAAGTTACAAGGGGGGGTGTTTTCGATAAAAAAAAGTTACAAGGGGGGGGGTGTTTCGATAAAAAAAAGTTACAAGGGGGGGTGTTTCGATAAAAAAAAGTTACAAGGGGGGGGTGTTTCGATAAAAAAGTTACAAGGGGGTATTACGATCAAAAAAAGTTACAAGGGGGGGTATTACGATCAAAAAAAGTTACAAGGGGGGGTATTACGATCAAAAAAAAGTTACAAGGGGGGGTATTACGATCAAAAAAAGTTACAAGGGGGGGTATTACGATCAAAAAAAGTTACAAGGGGGGGTATTACGAATCGGTAGTGAATACAGCAAGATTCGGCATTAAAGAATTTTGAGATATCAAAACATTTTATCATTTTGATTTAAAAAAAGTCTCATGTGCATGGATTTGGATACTTACAAAATGTACCTCCTTTTTCTTCCCCAATAGAATTTTAAACAGTTGCAAACTGGCTATTGCTATACTAATCTCTTTAAAATATCTGAGTTGGGGATGATTAAAAACTGCTGTGCTAACCTCAAAAGCTATCATGTGCATTTTTCCTCACTATATCCAAAAAGAATAAGATGGTATTTAGTTAATGGTCACCTCCTAGTGAGCTTACAGTAATAGGAAGCCATAATCTTGGAAACCAGAACTGCATTAGGAACAGAAAAGAGTCCCCCCCCCATGAATATACTCATAGGATTAGGTTAGTACAGCTGAGCACCTGAAAAAAAAACACAAAATCTGAGATAAGAGTAATATTATTCAAACTGAAAAATTATAGGAGTACAAAGGCTTATAGTGCCTCTATAGCGTCTACTGTGTAGTTTAGTATGATTTAAAACCGAGATTAGGCTCTGACAAGTTATCCACCTCTATTAAATATTTTCAAGAAAATTGTAGTTTATAGATCTGCAGTTGAAGCAGAAGCATGAAGGAAACATTGATGTCGCAGATTCTGAATAGTTAGGAAAATATGACCCATTTTTGGCTACGTGGGTCTAACAGATGGGAGGACCCTACTCAAAAATGGACTTCAGGGGAAGAAACCTTTACTGAAATAGGCCCAAATATACGTCTTGTGACATTTAGCACCATGTAAAAATTGGGATATCTTAAATACATGTCATATGCAGTATGTATAAATACAGGGTGGACCACGGAAAAGTAGCCCGCCACTAATACCGATGCCAGAAAGATGGAACAGCGACTAGTGATTGTGGATGGCTATGTGCGAAACAGATCGATTAAGGAAACGCTAGAGGCCTTCGCCAAGTACCCAGGAACAAAACCAGTTGCTCATTCATCTTGTCATACTATCGCCGGAGACGGGCTACTTTTACGGGACCCACCCTGTATAACGGTCACCCTGTCTGCAGGTAAAGATACACACACTGATGACTTTTGAGCATATGTAGCTGTCAGGAACATTTATTTTGACTTTGACCATAGGTGACTACATAGCTTGCCAAATAGTCGAGCCAAACCTGCTACCGCTGGAAAAGCATTGACAGTACTGTCCACTCTTTTGAAGTTTTTCAGTCACTCTTCAATCTATTCCCAGCCTGCAGCCAATCTGTACACTTGGCTTGTAGAAAGTGGATAATAACCCACATAACCGCCATGAAAATGTAACTGACGCAGAACTGACCTAGACCTGTTAGTTGCAGAATTATAATTAACTCCTATAATGAGATGCTTAGGGAAAATCATTTTGGTCCATTTTCAGATTTTTTTTGGCCTTTTTCTCAGTTTTCACACTTGCTTTGGTTCATTTCATACATTCCTATCAATAGCAGTGTTTCAACACACATTAGAGCTTTTAAATGCATGTAAAGCAGTATTACTCTTCTGGCAAAGAAATTTTTTTTACAGAAGGTGCTGCTGGTAGCTGACTGGCTAGAGCAGAGGCAGACAACTCCGGTCGTCGAGAGCCACAGGCAGGTCAGATTTTCAGGATATCCACAATAAATATGCATGAGATAGATTTGCATCTCAAGGAGACGGTGCATGCAAATCCATCTCACACATATTCCATTGTGGATATCCTAAAAACCTGACCCGTCTGTGGCTCTCGAGGACCGGAATTGCCTACCCCTGGGCTAGAGCAACATCAACTGGTCCTCAATTTTCATAAGATCATGTGTTCTCAAAGTCCCTCCATGAGGGTCGCAATCCAGTTGGGTTTTCAGGATTTCTCCAATGAATATGCATGAGATCTATGTGCATGCACTGCTTTCAATGCATATTCATTGGGGAAATCCTGAAAACCCGACTGGATTGAGGCCCTCAAGGAGGGACTTTGAGATCCCTGGATCACTGCATGCTGGATTTTGAGACAAAACAAATGTCCTACAGTGATCCCTAATTTGTTCAGTAAACCAAGTACCAATCAGGAGTTTCAGGTATCTTGGGGTACTAATTGATTATTCACTTGGTTTTGCTGTCCTGAAATCTTCTGTGGTTACAAAAAAATAATGATCATTTTATACTTTGAGACAATTGTGTGTCAGAGGTTATGTTGATGAACCTATTTTTCATACACCGTTACTAATTTTTAAAGGAAAATATCCAGGTAATTTTCCTTTGAAAATTGTGGGCAAGGTATGCAGGCTGTGGGCATTATTCCCTAAGCTGAGCAGGACTCCTCCCTCCATCTACAGTCCGTCCAGTGGGTGCTGCTGTTTCACTATCACATTTTCAATAGTGAAGGATAGGCAAGCTCTGCAGGACTCCAGGAAACCTGCCTGTCTCTAGCCACTGAAAAACACAATATTGAAACACCGCCCCCCACTGGTAGCAATGCAGTTGGAGGACTCCCACTCCGTTTTTAGAGCGAACAGTGGGTGAAGGTTGCAGAATGAGAGCAATACAGTATACTTAAATAGAAAAAAAAAAATATCAGTCCCCTCGTCCCTGGGATGTTTCATTATAACCCCACAAAAAAATGTGTGTGCTGAGATGCGACATCTGTACTTTTAGCTGATTGAGGGTAATGTAGTCGAGTACCCAGCTTAATCTTTTTGATATCTGTCAAAATAGCCTACCTAACATCACAGCAAGTGTCGGTGGCAGAAGCAGGTTTTGAAATTGGATAGAGCTCAGCATGGTTTACAGATAATTCAATAAATGAGGGAAGGACATAAGAAATTAGAGGTTATGAAGAGGATAGCTAGTTTTACATTTTAAATAGATAGCTTTACGTTTTGGAGAAAAGCCAGGTTTTCAGATGCTTTGGGAATAATTGGAATGAGCCTAGGTTCCGCAGTGGGGCAGGGAGGTTATTCCAAAGCTCAGTGAATTTGAAGAAAGGGATTTCCCTAATTTACCTACATACATGGCGCCTTTTAACGAGGGGAAAGATAGTTTGAGTTTGTGGGTGGATCTGGTAGTGTCAGGTCTTGAAGAATTCCAGGATAGTGGAATTAGGGGAGGAAGAATGCCCATGTAGGATCTTGAATATTAGGCAGGTACATTTAAAGTGAATCCTAGAAATCACCGGAAGCCAGTGAAGTTTTGAAAGAAGCGGGGAAATATGGTCAAACTTGCTTTTTGCGAAGATCAACCTAGCCGCAATATTCTAGATCTGCTGAAGTGTTTGAAGATTTTTATTGGTTAGACTTAGATAGATGGAATTACAATAGTCCAGTCTGGAAAGAATGATTGATTGTACAAGGACAGCAAAATGTTGTTGGAGGAAGCAGGATCTCATCTTCCTCAACATTTGAAGACTAACCAGAGACAATTTTTTTTTTTTACCAGAGATCATTAAAGGAAAGTGTAGAGTCAATAATGATGCCCAAAACTTTGCTTGAGAATTCGATCTGCAGTGTGGGACCAGAAGGTAGTGGAATGAGCGTGGGTAACTGATCTAATTTGGGGCCAAGCCAGAGTAATTTTGTTTTGGACTCATTCAGCTTCATTTGTACAGAGAAGGCTCAGGATTGGAGTTTCGTTATGCAAGCTGTTATTTTTGGTGAGGTTCGAATTAGAACAAGCAAGAAGGGTAGGTTTAGGAATATGACTGAGATGAGAAAGAGCAAAGAGCAAGCGAGCTTGTGATTTTGGAAACTATAGCACTGGCTTAAATGAAATAACTAGGAGCATTCATATGAAAGCAATATACACTTGACTGCATTTTCTGTCTCCTGATCTAATGATGTGGTCTCACAAAACAAATATCATTTATTCTCCAGATCTGAAATAGATTTTCTTTCTCTTGCGATGATTTGAAGTTTTAGTGTTGTCGATGAGCTGAAATTGCAATGAGACACAGTTTGGTTTTGCATTCATATTGAGGCGTAACTACTAGGAAAACATCAGTAAGATTTTCCAGCTATGCCCAACATTATTTTGTAAAAGCAAAACGTATTGAGAGTGAAAGAATTTTTTTTTAAAATTCTTTATTTATCATTTTAAGATTTTTAACAAAATCAAACATTTTGTACAGAAAGATTGTCAGATCATACACAAAATAATAAGAAATAATTTCCATAATACTGAAAATCTCTAATCATACAATCTCAAGTCCTCAATGAAATGATCCAAGAAATATTATGAGTGAACTTTAAGGAAATCAATTAATAAATTCTATGCAAGAAAAAGGTATCTAATGACTGGATTAAGGAGCTTATTCTATTAATCAAGTCCATTTGTTGTTACTATTATGTTGTTCCTTCTTTTTCCAAACGTTTCAGCGTCAAGAAAGCTGTAAGTTGAGTCGGTTCAAAAAACACATATTTATTATCTCGATACCTTATTATACATTTACATGGGAAGCGTAAAAAGAAAATACCACCCAACTGTGCAACTCCTGCTTTCATCAGAAGAAATTGACGCCTACGGTTCTGAGTTTCTCTACTGACATCTGGAAACATTTGAATTTTCAAACCCAGAAATTCTTTATTCTTGTTCTTAAAAAACATTTTTAGTATCCAATCCTTATCTGGCAACAACGCCACAGATAGTAAAAGAGTTGCTGGTTTAGCCAAATCTTTATCTGATGTTTCCAGAATTGCTGTCAAATCTTGTTGAAGGTCTTGTGTTTCCTGTTTCTTATCCTCCGATTGCTGATCCCTTACTTTAATAGGCAAATAATATACTCGAGTGAGAGGAGGTAATGATTCCTCAGGAATATTAAGTATCTCAGTAAAGTACCTTTTTATCATCTCCCTCGGGTTTATAGATGAGATTTTTGGAAAGTTCAGTAATCACAGGTTATTAGTCCGAGAATTATTTTCCATAGTTTCCAATTTTCTTCTAATAATTTGATTATCTTTTATTATTGTAGATTGAACTTGTTTAATCATTGTTACTTCATTTTCAATTTCTCCTACTTTTTCTTTAATGTTGGAAATTTCCTGTTTATTTTCCTCTATTGCTGGTTTTTGAATTTTTATGTTCTCTTCTCCTTCTTTAATCTATTTAGTTAGTGAGTCTCCCAGTTTGGAAACCAAGTCCCAAACTGAGTCAAGAGTCACTTCAGCTGGTTTTTCATGTTTAAAGGAAGTCTCATGTAAAGTTAAGAAAGGCTCACCTTGACTGCCTTCTGTCTGCTGGTCCGGGTTTTCTCCTCCCTCTGGTCTATCCGCTGGAACTATCTCTGGGCTTAAGAAAGCCATAGAGACTTCTCCTTGCTGGCTCCCCGGTGTTACAGCCTCTCGGTCAGGGAGTGCTGCTGCTTCTGGCCCACTCCATTCGCGTGGGGAGCTCGCACTCAGCGGTGGGGGAGGTGGATTCCTCTGGTCGGGGCTCAGCGTAGTATCCAGCCCTGGGACTTCCGGTTCGGCGTCACTCCACGCCGCAGGATCCAACGGGCGACTCCCCAACGCTACAGACTCCCTCTGGAGACGCTGTAGAAAATGCTCTATAGAAGCGAGAGGGGGTGTTCAGGGCGCCACGAGGCTGCAGCGGCGCTCTTACCCCGTCTCTTCGGCATCGCAAACAGGAAAGAGGGTCTGTTCGCTGAAAAAAATGAACAGCGGTAGTTCCCACAGCGTCTCACCAGACACAGGTACGAATCGCCATCTTGGATCCCTTCCGAGAGTGAAAGAATTTAATACAGTGGTACCTTGGTTTGCGAGCATAATTCGCTCCAGAAGCATGCTCGTAATCCAAAGCGCTTGTATATCAGAGCAAATTTCCCCATAGGAAGTAATGGAAACTCAGACGATTCTTTCCACATTCCAAAAATTGGCCAGTGTGAGGGAGAAGTTGTGCACGTAAGTATACTTTGCACTGGTTAGAAACATAGAAACATAGAAAGTGACGGCAGAAAAAGGCCGAGGCCCATCGAGTCTGCCCACACCGCTGACCCACCCCCCCTATTTAATCGCTCTCTGATGACCTTTCCCTCGTAGAGATCCGACATGAGCATCCCATCTGTTCTTAAAATCCGGCACGCTGCTGGCCTCGATCACCTGCACTGGGAGCTTGTTCCAGCTGTCAACCACTCTTTCGGTGAAGAAGTATTTCCTGGTGTCGCCATGAAACTTCCCGCACTTTATTTTCAGCGGGTGTCCTCTTGTGGCGGAGGGTCCTTTAAGAAGGAAAATATCATCTTCTCCCTTGATACGACCAGTGACATACTTAAACGTCTCAATCATGTCTCCTCTCTCCCTGCGTTCTTCGAGAGAGTATAGATGCAATTCGTTCAGTCTTTCTTCGTATGATAGATCTTTAAGCCCTGAGACCATCCTGGTGGCCATCCGTTGTACTGACTCGACTCTCAGTACATCTTTACGGTAATGTGGCCTCCAGAATTGTACGCAGTACTCCAGATGAGGCCTCACCATGGTTCTGTACAAGAGCATTAGGACGTCGGGCTTCCGACTAACAAAGCTTCTCCGGATACAACCCAGCATTTGCCTAGCCCTGGATAAGGCCTTCTCCACTTGATTGGCCGTTTTCATGTCTTCACTGATGATCACTCCCAAATCCCGTTCTGCTGTAGTCCTTGCTAAGGTTTCACCATTTAATGTGTACGTTCTGCACGGATTATTGTTGCCCAGGTGCATGACCTTGCATTTGTTAGCGTTGAAGCTAAGCTGCCAGGTCGAGGACCAAAGTTCCAATAAAACCAGGTCTTGCATCATGCTGTCGGACAGACTGCCGTTACCCACAATGTTACATAGTTTGGCATCATCGGCGAATAATGCTATTTTACCTTGAAGCCCCTGAGCCATGTCTCTTATGAATATGTTGAAAAGGATCGGGCCCAAGACCGAGCCCTGCGGCACCCCCCTGGTCACCTCCGACGTTTCAGAGATGGCAGCCCTCCTCCCCCCAGCTTTCATCTCTCTCTCCCAAACTGAGAGATTTACTGCAGCCGCCAGCATTCACAGGCTTTTTTTTTTTTGGGGGGGGGGGGGGGAGGTCAGTGGGAAATCTGCTGAGCCGAGTCAGGATCTGGACAGGATTGTGCTCATCAACGTGCTTGTGTTTTATCGAGACAATGCTTGTTTTGCGAGTTAAAAATTGCTGGAGTGTTTTGCTCATCTTGCAAAACACTCGCACACCGCGTTACTCGCAAACTGACATTGAGGCACCTTATCCCACTTTTTACAAAGCCGCCTTAGGCTTTTTATGCTGCCGGCCATGGCGGTATTAGCTCCGACTCCCATAGAATTCTTATGAGTGCTGGAGCCAATACCGCCACAGCTGGCGATACAAAAGGGTGACCCATCAAATGAGCGCAGGACAATTGCACTCTGACAGTTGCGCACAGGGACAAATGCATGCAGGCCTTCGTGTTAGGGTAAGGTTTATATCATGATTAGGGCTCCCATAATCATGATGTAAACCTTACCCTAAAACTAGATAGCAAGTGAATTTTTAAAGTGTAGGTGGGGGGGGGGGGTCCACCCCCACCCCACAAAAGAGGGTTACTTTGTAACCCTCAAAAGGACAAAAAAAAAAAGTATCTGCCACAATTGTCCTAAGCGTACTTGTCCCTGCATGCAATTGTTGGGGCGCTTTTGTCGGAGCGCAATTGTCCTGCGCTCATTTGATGGGTCACCCTTTTGTATCACCAGCTGTGGCGGTATTGGCTCCAGCACTCATAAGAATTCTATGAGAGTCGGAGCTAATACCGCCGTAGCAGACAGTATAAAAAGCCTAAGGCGGCTTTGTAAAAGGCGGGATAAGTTATTCGCCTAGATCGGCTAGGTGCCTCAATGTAGGAATCTTTTATAGAATAAGTCCTTGGTGTCTGTTCTCTAACCTGTTATAAAATAGCTGCACAAAGCCAAAAATGTAAGAGTGACAGCTTAGGCCAAGTCAATGGCAGACATAAGTTGACCCGCCTATTCCTAGGACAGGGATAGGCAATTCCGGTCCTCAAGAGCCTAAGCCAGGTCAGGTTTTCAGGATATCCACAATAAATATGCATGAGATAGATTTGCATCTCAAGGAGGCAGTGCAAGCAGATCCATCTCATACATATTCATTGTGGAGATCCTGAAAACCTGACCTGGCTCTCGAGGACCGGAATTGCCTACCCCTGTCCTAGGATAAGTAGTATAAAATCTGCTTTACTCCTTTGGATCTTGACAGGTACTTGTGACCTGGTTTGGCAACTGTTAGAAACAGGCTACTGGGCTTGATGGACCTTCGATCTGTCCCAGTATGGCTCCTCTTATGTTCTTATAAACTGCATGCATTGCTAAGTTGGCACACTCGGTGGCGTAGCGAGGATGAGAGGTGCCCAGGGCATTGGTGCCCCTCCCCTGCCCTTTTCTATGCCCTCCGCCTACATCCACGCCTTTCCCCACCCCCTCTTGCGCATGTGCGCGCTCCTTCCCTTCCTCAGCACAAGCAGCAACTCCAATCTGCTGCTCGCACCAGTGTCAGCTCTTCCTCCGATGTCATTTCCTAAGTGCGGGTCCAGGAAGTGATGTCAGAGGAAGAGCCGACGCTAGTGCGAGCAGTAGGTTGGGGTTACTGCTCGCACATGGAACCATTAAAGAGGTACAGGGGAAAGAAACGAGTGCATGCGATGGTGAGGTACAGAGGAAGGAACGGTAAAGGGGGGGCTGAGAGGAGGATGGTTGCCGGAGCCCCCACCAAGACGGCATCACCACTGGACACTCTCATGATCTGCCCATTGGTAAAACCCATTTGCTGTTACAGACCATGCAATTAGCATGCCAGTTTTACAGAAGAGCACCTAGCACAGGGGTGGTCAACCTAGGTCCTCAAGGACCTGAACCTAGAACCCTTTTTAGAGTACTGTCTGGGTGCCTAGAGGGATTTCCAAAACCCGGAAGTTTGTCTGGGTTTTGGAAATCCCTAATCTCAGGGTGGTTTCTGGACGATGTCTGTGCATGTTCGGACCTCGATGCGATGACATCATATGCACGCACACATGCACAAGATGACATCACGTCGAGACCCGCACATGCACAGATGCGGTCCCGAACTCGGGGAGATTCGAGTGGGAGTAGGACCAGGTGATATACTACCAGATCGACAAACTTAAAAGTGACAAATCCCCTGGACCGGATGAAATTCACCCGAGAGTCTTGAAGGAATTGAAGGTCGAAATCGGAGAGTTACTGCAAAAACTTGCAAACCTGTCAATCAGAACTGGTCAGATACCAGACGACTGGAGGAAAGCGAACGTCACGCCAATTTTCAAAAAAGGATCGAGAGGAGAACCGGGCAACTATAGACCTGTAAGTCTTACATCTGTCCCCGGCAAGATGATTGAATCACTGATCAAGGATAGCATAGTTCAGCACTTGGACACACATGACTTGATGAAACCCAGTCAACATGGATTCAGGAAAGGGAAATCGTGTTTGACGAATTTACTCCAATTCTTTGAGACCGTGAACGAGCAAATTGATAGTGGAAAGCCGGTGGACATAATATACTTGGACTTCCAGAAAGCATTTGACAAAGTTCCACACAAAAGACTTCTTAGGAAACTACAAAGCCATGGCATAGAGGGAGATATACAAAGATGGATAGGCAAATGGCTGGAAAACAGGAAGCAGAGAGTGGGCATAAATGGGAAGTTCTCCGACTGGGAGAAAGTGACTAGTGGTGTACCCCAAGGCTCGGTACTTGGGCCGATCCTTTTTAATATTTATATCAATGACCTGGAAAACGGAACATCCAGTGAGATCATCAAGTTTGCAGACGACACAAAACTCTGCCGGGCAATCAGATCGCAGGAGGACAGTGAGGAACTCCAGAGCGACTTGTGTCGGTTAGAAAAATGGGCGGAGAAATGGCAGATGAAGTTCAACGTGGAGAAATGCAAGGTAATGCATTTAGGCAGTAAAAATAAGGAATACGAGTACAGAATGTCAGGTGCAACTCTGGGAAAAAGTGAACAAGAAAGGGATCTGGGTGTACTGATAGATAGGACCCTGAAGCCGTCGGCACAATGCGCGGCAGCGGCAAATAAGGCAAATAGAATGTTGGGCATGATAAAGAAAGGAATCTCGAGTAGATCGGAGAAAGTTATAATGCCGCTTTATAGGGCAATGGTCAGACCCCACTTGGAATACTGCGTCCAACATTGGTCTCCCTACTTAAAGAAGGATATAAAACTGCTGGAGAGGGTGCAGAGACGAGCAACTAAACTAGTGAAGGGTATGGAGAAACTGGAATATGAGGATCGACTTAAAACACTGGGATTGTTCTCCCTTGAGAAAAGGAGACTGCGTGGGGATATGATCGAAACCTTCAAAATACTGAAAGGAATCGACAAAATAGAGCAGAAAAAACTATTTACATTGTCCAATTTGACACGGACAAGAGGACATGAAATGAAGCTAAGGGGGGGCAAGTTCAGGACTAATATCAGGAAGTTCTGCTTCACACAGAGAGTGGTTGACATCTGGAATACTCTCCCAGGGGAGATTATTGCGGAATCGACAGTCCTAGGCTTCAAAAGCAAACTAGATGCATATCTCCTTGAGAGAGGCATATAAAGATATGGTTGGCTATAAAATAAGCCAGGTGTATACCTAGCAGGGCCTCCACGTGTGCGGATCGCCGGACTTGATGGACCGAAGGTCTGATCCGGAGATGGCGCTTCTTATGTTCTTATGTTCTTATGTCCTCTTTTTTTATAGAGGAAATCTGGCAACCCTACCTCGACCCAGTTGGGTTTTCTGGATTTCCACTATGAATGTGTATGAGATCTATTTGCATGCAATGGAGGCAGTGCATATTCTTTGGGGAAATCTCCCTTGCCTTCCCCCGGCATGAGGTTGTTGCCTGCATCGGCGCTTTCTCCGACATCACTTCCGGGACCCGCACCTAGGATGTGATGTCATAGGGTGCGCCGATACTGATGTGGGCATGCTACCCACGCCGGAGAAGTTAAAAAGTTATGAGGAAGGGGAAGAGGGGTGCACGCACGGCAGGGAGTGGCGCCAGTGCCCCAGGTGCTGCTCACCCTTACTTTGTCACTATCTCCTCCTATGGCATGCCATACAGTGAGAGATTGGAGAAACTGGGCCTCTTCTCCCTCAAAAGAAGAGACTGAGAGGGGACATGATCGAAACATTCAAGATACTGATGGGAATAGACTTAGTAGATAGAGACAGGTTGTTCACCCTCTCCAAGGTAGAGAGAACGAGAGGGCACTCTCTCTAAAGTTAAAAGGGGATAGATTCCGTACAAATGTAAGAAAGTTCTTCTTCACCCAGAGAGTGGTGGAAAACTGGAACGCTCTTCTGGAGGCTGTTATAGGGGAAAACACCCTCCAGGGATTCAAGACAGTTAGACAAGTTCCTGCTGAACAAGAACGTATGCAGGTAAGGCTAGACTCAATTAGGGTACTGGTCATTGACCTGGGGGCCGCCTTGTGAGCCAACTGCTGGGCACGATGGACCACTGGTCTGACCCAGCAGTGGCAATTCTTATGTTCTTATGTCCCCTCAACAAACATTAAAGAAAAATAGTTATTATGCACTTAGTACAGGCAAACTGGCAAGATACCACAAAACACTTTAGTATGTTTTGTGGTAGCCTGTTTTTCCTGCACTAAGCATGCAATGGGTTTAACACCTTTTAGTAAAATGACCCTTTAGATTTTAAGTCCTCTGAAGACAGGAAAATATCAACCTATCTATGACTACAAATGAAAAGGGATGAACTAGATCTAAAATTTCTTCCCTTCTCATTCCAAACAACAAAGAAACAGCTGGACACTGCGGGTGGGGGTGTTCCGGGCAGGAGGGATTGGGATCCCTCCTGCCATGATCGTTCAGGGGGAGGGGGAGGAAGACTGGTGGCTATAGCTGCGGCCACTAAACTTATCATGGCAGGGAGATCCCTTGCAACGATAAGCTTAGCAGCTGCATCTACTTACAATGTTGGCCTACTAGGGAGACGCATATGGCCGCCTAGGTTCGCCTAAGGCTAGTTCCAGGGCAAACCACGCCTTGCCTTAGGCGAGCTTAGGTGGGCATGCGGGCCTCCCTAGGCTCCCAATGTAGGCTGCCTACCTCGGGAGCTTTTTTTTTTTTTTTTAAATAAAAAACAAAACAATGTATCCCGATTGACTGGTTAGATAGCAGTAGGATGCCTACCACTGCCTACAATCAGGACGCCGTTTGCAGAATCCAGGCCTTAGTGTTTAGTGCACACTAATTCTCTTAATATTTTACAGTGGATTGGTGAGATACATGCCCCGATGCTCATTCAATTCTTATGAGCGTTGGAGCATTTATCTCGCCGGCCTGCGATAAATGCTCTAATAATAATAATAATAATAATAATAACAGTTTATATACCGCAATACCGTTAAGTTCTATGCGGTTTACAGAAGATTAGTGGGGTACAAGTTGAGTTGACGTATAAGTTGAGTTAACTTAAGGGATGTGGGAACAATGGGGAGAAAGGGCAAGAGAGGGGAAAGAGGGAAGTGGGTCAGCTGTCTAGGTATTTCAGGAATAGGTGAGTTTTGAGGCGTTTCCTGAATACCTCATAAGTGGTGGGCAATAGGAGTTGTTCTAGGTCTTTACCCCATAGAGCAGCCTGATGTGAGAGAAGATGCTCATGGTGTTTATCAAAAACCAGCATCTGTTATTACCCGTATGTGGTACGCTACGCTCTTATTGGTTTTTGTTTTTCTAGAGCAACTTAAGTTTTATCCACAAGGTGGCACTATGAAAACAGATTTGAAAGACATTTCCTCAATGTCTTTTTCACCAAAGAATCTTCTGCTTAGAACATATTATTGCAACTTGTATTTAGATATATTAATAAATATATCTAGAATTTTAATTATATGGATTAAGTTATTTTATTATCATCACATTGTATTGACTCTCTTTTTAATTTGAGCTGTTGGCATTGCTACATAATTATCTTGTGTATGTATATGGAAACAAGTTTTTCCTCTGCACATTAGTTCTACAGGAATTACCCATATCATTTTCATTCTTAAAACTTTTTTTTATTTATTTATAATTTTGAATACTTTACAATATCCAACAGTTCAAAAGAAAAAAGGATATCACATAAAATAAAATAATACATAATCAAATCATACATACAAAGTTCCTTTCAAGCCCACATTAATGGAGAGTATAACTTGCTATTTCTAATAAAATAAAGTTCAGGAAATATAAAGAATGGTAATTCTTGGTTCATAATTATGAACCCTGAATCATTCCTTAATCTAGGATACTATTATATTAATTCTCCTCATTTTTCTCAGTAGAGGTGAAACAAATCTTTAAAACTTTTTTTATTGAGTTTTTCATAAAACCATACAAACAGGAAAAGAAATAACAGATCATGAAACATATATATTTGGAAGTATATGGTATGTGTATTAGGATTTTATATACCGCCTATCAAGGTTATCTAAGCGGTTTTACAATCAGGTACTCAAGCATTTTCCCTATCTGTCCCGGTGGGCTCACAATCTATCTATGGCAATTGTGACCAAAGAAGAACTGACATGCAGAGCTAGAACAGAAACCCCATATCGATGTCTGTGTCTTATAAGGATGTTATTAGCAAATTATTTTTGTTCATTTTTGGGTAATGTTTGGACTTTAGTTTCTGAACATTTTTGGCTCATATAACATATTTGTTTTAATTTAACACATATTAGATTTTTAATACACACTGACTTAAAACAAGTTAATGTCATCTACATTACCCTCTACTGGCAGTCAGAAAAACTCTGAGGAGGACTGGAAGTGATGCCATACTTCCACTATTTATCATTTCTATAGTGCTGAAAGGCGTATGCTGCTCTGTACTTTTAACATTCAGTAGAAGGTCCCTGCCTAGAAGAGCTTACAATCTAATTTGGATAGACAGGACATCTCAGGGTTGGGGGAGTTTCTAGCACAAAGAATGATGGGTAAAGGTAACCGATGGTGAATGGGAGTTTAGAGTTGACAGCTGCTTTTACTGTAGCTTGGATTTGAATACAGCTAGAAACGGAGCAGTATTCAAATGCCTTGAAAGAACTGTTAATATCTCAATGTTAGAGTTACCAGATGTGTGGATTTCCCCGAACATGTCCTTCTTTTTGAGGACATGTCTGGGGGGGGGGGGTCCGGACAGCTTTTCAAAACACGGCACTCTGTTCGGGTTTTGAAAAGCTTCCTCAAAATCACATTAGGCAGGAGGGTATCCGCGCATGCCACGTCATGACATGACATGAACATACTTGTGCATGCAACGTCATTGTGCCGCTTCCAAGCATGCGCAAATGCCCTCCTGCCCGATGAGAGCAGGCTGCGGGTGGGAGGGTACTGGGGTGGGGCTAGTGTGGGATTGGGGGTGGGACTAGGCGGGTCTTGGGGAGTCAGGATTTTACTAAAGTAAAATCTGGTAACCCTATCCAATGTGGGGACCACCTTGCCTTGGCACAAGTATGATCTCGAGTCCTAGAGAGAGCCAAATTCATAGATTAATGAATGTAAAAAAATAATTTAATGTGTGCAAAAAGGCCCTTTTACTAAAGAGTGTTAAGATCTGAGCTTAAATCTACCATGTGCAAAGTTCAGATCTAGAAGAGCGTTCCCAGCATTTGACTGATTCTGGTTATATGTTCAAGTCAGCATTAACATGCAGCCCTTACGCACTATTATCACATAGGGAGTTGAGGGGAGGCTTCATCAATGGGTGCTAAGCACGTTAGCGTGTTCAGTCGCGTTAGCATGTGCAAACACATTTGTGCACGCTAACCGCTAAAGATGCCTGTTATCCCCCCATGGGCGTCTTTAGTGGTTAGCATGTGCTATTGCAATGTCACACGCTTAGCATCCTTTGATGTATTTGTCCCTTAGTGCATGTAAAAGAGTTTTTGTCGCAAAGATGGGTTAATCTGTTCTTGCATTAGCCGTTACAGCGCACTGAACTGTATATTATCAGCTAACTCCTTATCCAATTGCATAGTAGCATATTAAATATGCACCAACAAATGTATTTCTATGAATGCCTTGAGATCTCACTGGGGACAGTGGCATAGTAAGCGGGGAGGAGGGGGAGGGGGGTGCCACCTCAGGCACAGTCTTCTGAAGGGCAGGGCACTCTTCCTCCTCTCTGCTCCCCACTCCTTGCCATGTGTGCGCCGACACCAATGTGGGAACGCTGCTCATGCCAGAGAAGTAAAAAAGGTACGGGGAAAGGGAAGGGGGCATGCACGCGGCAACAAGGGCAGGGGAGGGGCACCACCGCCCTTGGCGCTGCTCTTCCTTATTACACCACTGACTAGGGAGTCCATGGGCTAGATTCACTAAGCAAACCGATTGTGTATCAATCGGTTTGCGACCCGATTTTCCTTTGACCCAATTCACTAACCTCTCCTCCGATCCGATTCCGATCCGTACATGCAACGGGAAACGGCATGCAAAGTAGGGATGGATGCGATCCACTAACAAAATTTAGTCACACCGACTGGGCTGGCCGACCAAGAAAGAAGCGACTGCTGGGGACCAGTCGGCTCATGTCCTTTCCACTGTCCTACACATTCATGGGAAGGGGCGTCGGACCAAATCGGGGCACGGCACGCAGGAGGAGAAGCTTGTTTGGAAGAAGAAATATGTATAAAGCTCTGCTGTCTAGTGTCGTATATAGTCACAGAATTGTTTCCGAATTGTTTCCAGGAATAGCTTGCCAGGGAGATTTTGCTTCTCATCACCCCGTTTAATTTCTGAGCAGTCTCTGCCCCACAAAAGTACAGTCGGATGGATGTATTACTTCCGTTTCAAGAGGAGCTCTCCCACCGGTGCCAGAACTAAAGAAAAGAGCGTCCGCCTTCTCCTGTCACTCACAGACAGCCACAGAGCCCGATACGAGCCGGTGACCCAGGGAAAAAAAAAGCAGGGGTGCTGGGATCCTGTATGATGGGTGCATGGGTGAAACCATCAGTAATCTGAGGGCGGATGAATGGTTTCTTGCCAGCATGACAAATGTGCTGTCTGCCAGGAGCTGGAGTTGCAATTTGCTGCTTGCAAACTGTCACTTACCCCCAATTCAGCATATCAGAGCCACAAATCACTTGCCTAATAGCTAGTGCATGCCCCGACTCTCCTGCCCTTCCCCGTAGTGCGAGCCCATGGTTTTAACCCAAGGGTTTAACCCGCAGGTATAAAGCGGGTTGAAACCAAGGACTCGCAAAGTATTCAATTAAAGTTACATAACATCATACTTCTTAACCACGTAACCATGAGTTCTACGCGGTTTACAAAAGATTATAAACCAAAAACAATTTAAGAATGACAGAAATAAATTATTTGACCAAATATTTTGAAAAGAGATAAGTTTGCAGTTGAGTTCTGAAATATTTATAAGGACAAGCTCAAGCAATAACAACCGAAATTCTCTGTTGTGTGAAGCTACTTGGAATGTTATAAAGTATGGTCCAGAAATATCTCACTTTTACAGCCCTGTACTGAAGAAAAGGTGAATAGGGCATGATGCTTTCTACTATTTTTATATGATGCTAGAAAGATAAAACAGAGCGGTACCATACATAACCTTATAGCAGGGGTAGGCAATTCCGGTCCTCGAGAGCCGGAGCCAGGTCAGGTTTTCAGGATATCCACAATGAATATGTAGGAGATGGATTTGCATACACTGCCTCCTTGAGATGCAAATCTATCTATTGCATATTTATTGTAGATATCCTGAAAACCTGACCTGGCTCGGGATCTCGAGGAACGGAATTGCCTACCCCTACCTTATGGTCAAGGGTTCCAAGAGTGGTAGAAGAACAGCAAACACCACAAAAAGTTAAATCAACAGCTGGCGTTGAAAAGACAAATGCTGAAATGTGAATGACTAAGAATTTTGTGAAGTTTAAGTAATAACCCTTACGTACTACAGCATCTATTTGTTTTTTCTTAGTCAGATGCTGGTCTAAAATAACTCCCCAATATACAAGGTAGAATTTATACTAATCAATGGCTCGTGAATAATCTTATGTGGCGATGCAACAAAAAACTTTGTCTTATCAGGGTTAAGTTTCAGTTTGAAATCCTGCATCCAAGAGTTTATCAATTGTAACACAGACTCAATTTTATGAGAGACTAGTTTTTTAGCCCATTACACTAACGGGTGCTAGAATAGATGTGTAGACTTAGGCATTTTTCTTTCTGTCTGTCTTTCTCCCTAGCTGCTGTCTGTCTTTCCTTCTGTCTGTCTGTCTTGCTGTCTGCCCCCCCTATCTAGCAGCACCCCTTCCCTTCTCCCATCCTTTTACCTCTCCCCTATCCAGCAGCACCCCTTCCCTGCTCCCCCTGTCCAGCAGTAGCCCTTCTCCCTTTCTTTTACCCCCCCCCCCCTGCCCAGTAGTACCCCTTCTCCTTTCCCTGCTTCCCCTGTCCAGCATCCACTAGCCCGGGCAGCCTCGGGGCTTTTGCTAGGCCGGTCCGCCTCGCATTATTGAAGTGGGCCTGTCTAGCAAATTTTTTTTACGTTGGTACTAGTATTCCCTACTTTATCCGAGTATGCTTTTCGTTTCTCTGTTAGGGCTCCTTTCACAAAAGGCACGCTAAAATGCCGCGCGCACTAGCTGCTATCGCCTCCTTTTAATCAGGCAGTAATTTTTCAGCTAGCGCACATTATAGCACACACTAATCTTGTGTGGGCACTAAAAACACTAGTGTACCTTAGTAAAAGGAGCCCTTAGTAGTGATTTATAATTTCTAACTTCCTTCCTCCAATTTTCTTTATATTTAACTGATTTTGATTTTATAGCAAAAAAAACTCAGATGTTGTGACAACCAGCAATAATTGAACAAAACACTTTCACAATGGTAGAATGCACTGTGTCAGATGGTATATTGATAGTAACAGCAAAGCACAGGCCAGAAGACCATTTTCTAACGGAGGAAAAAGCCTCAGACAGGGGCCCTCCCACCTCCACAATGGTGGAATAGCAGTGGTAGAGCGTTCACTTCACTGGCTGAAAAACCTCCTTTAAATGAACCGAGCACTATGCTTCGTTAAATTTGACTTAAGATATTGCGAGATAGATGAAAAAATTCAACTTATCTTTCATTGATCGATACACCAGCGATGGCCAGCGTTTCACAATTTAGCTGCCTCAGGGTGTAACGTATCCAATCATGCTGAAACAAAAATCAGAAACTTCAAATTAAAATTGAAATTGAACCGGTATATATCTCCCAAAAACTTCAATGAAAAACCGGCAACCTTTAGTTCGGATGCAAACGCGTCTCCTGCATCCAAAGATGGCTCCATGGGATTCGCTATTCCACCATTGTAGAGGTGGGAGGCCCCTGTCTGAGGCTTTTTCCTCTGTTAGAAAATAGTCTTCTGGCCTGTGCTTTGTTGTTACTATCAATATACCATCCAACACAGTGCATTCTACCATTGTGAAAGTGTTTCGTTCAACTGATTTTGATTTTAGCCATTTCTTCTCATAACCGTGTACTATTCGTTTCTAATAACTCTGCATCATACCATTTTTTTTTTTTTTTTAGAATCATCTGCTCGTTTCATCTAAGATAGTGTTACATAAGGTTTTCCAATTAGATGGAAATTCATGGATATTGTCTTCCAGTAGTAGATCGACTCATTTCCAAAATTCAAGTGGGTTAGGTGATTTACTGATAAGAATATTTTGTTCATGTGATTTTTCTTTTAAAATTATATTGCTTAGTCCATCCCAGTGAAAAATAAAGTGATCAGACCAAGGTGTCGGTGTCCACCTATTAACCCTTAGCAGGATTTTTGGGGTAAATTCTGATTTAATAGTTAATGAAACCAGGTCAAGATAATGACCCTCAATATGCGTTTGTGATGGTTGAAGAAGAGAATAATCCAGGGAAGTTAGAAAGGCAGTTAAATCAGTTACATCCTGATCGGGTTTTGCTTTTAAATAAAGATTGATGTCACCTAACAGTCAACATTGTGAAGTCAAAAGAGAATTAGTAAGAATAAATTCATTAAAATATTTTTTGGCCCCAACCCAGAAGTTGGGCGGCATATAAAAAAAAAAAAGAATGCAATTTAGAGAATCTAATTGTTCTATTAAGTGTGCAAGATAAAATTTCCAAATTGTTTATCAGTGAATCTTGCATTTTAGAATTGAAACTGTCATGTAATATACACTTCTCCCTCCGTATTTGCTGTGATAGGGGATTAACAGAATTGCAAATACAGAAAAACAGCAAATAACTTTTTCATATGTTATTCACTGTTTTCTATAAAAAACCATCGTGAATATGGTGAAACCGCAAATAACATGGTGGGAGACCTGGCCTGTTCCTGAAGGAGAGGCAAAACACGGTGAAGGAAGTGCTGGGAATCAGTGATTTTTCTCTGTAAACACTTGGAATCAGCGATTTCTCTATGCAAGCTGATGTAATTGGGGGGGGGGGAGGAGCCAGCAAGCAAAAAAACGTGAATAATTGAAACCGCGAATGCTGAAACTGTGACTACAGAGGGAGAAGTGCAATAGTGATTCCGCCACCTCTTTTTTCCTGACGGCATAGAGGAACAATTTTGTACTGTGAGGAAAGTAAATCATTAATGACAGGATCACCACTGGAAATAAGCCAGGCTAAATTTTGATCAATTATCCAATCCTTAATAATCTGTGCTTTACCCCTGATCGATCGTGCATTTACATAAGCACAGTTGATAGTAGTTAACTCTTCAGATGGGAAATACGTTCGATTCTTAATAACGAGTTGCAAATCAGTGTTCCCTCTAAGCTGCGCTGGCGTGCGCTGGCGCACAAAATATTACCTCGCGGCGCACAAGTTTCACGTCACAGCGCACGGCGAACGGCTGATGGCAGGGCGGCGAGAGGAGAATCGGGCGAGTTGGCGCATAACTTGCTGGCGCGAGCGCACAGCGAAAAAAATTTTGCCCACAACACCCGCCCGCTTAGAGGGAGCACTGGTTGCAATGCCCGCTCTCTTTTAGAAAAAACCCTTGGGTGCCTAGAAGAAGTTGTATGAATCTTAATAGGATATGATGGTAATTCCTCAGAATTGAACAATATTGGAGTTCCCTGTGGATTGGGACGTATAGATTTGCATAAAGCACCATCTTCCATGGATATCTCCAATGGTATCAAACTAATATCCTTCAATCTACCCAAGAAAACATTTAAGAAATGCATCTTGAGTAGACTTAGGGCTAGATTCACTAAGCCCACCGATCAACTTCCGACCACTTAATGATCCTTTTAAAGGCCTGATTTCCCTCCGACCCAATTAGTTAATACCTCTGTCCCGATCATACTACAATCTATGCATGCAAATGAGGGGGACGGCATTCAAATACAGGCAGGAAGCGATTCACTAAAATAAAAAAGCAACATCGACTGGGCTGGCCGATCCAAAAATAAGCACGAGCCTGTGGGTTTAAAGCAGGTTAAAACCACGGGCTCACGAAGAAAAAAGAAACAGAAGTAAAAGTTAAAAAAAATCTTTTTTTAAAATGGTAGCTGCTTTTAAGCCCCTCCGGTTCCTGGTCTGCTGTGAGCCCCACTGCTGACTTAAGATGCCGGTTTTGCCTCACTTGGGGAGGGGAGGGGGTTTTCGACTCATGGTGCCCGCCTGTTTCCCTGCACCGAGCCTATAGATGGTTTGCGCCTGATCCTGACAGTTGGATGTGGGTGAGATTCCAATTGCCCTCATTTGCATGAGGGCGATTCGTGAATCAGCCTCCTGGACACGAATCAGATCCTATCTGTGCCCTTTGTGAATCTAGCCCCTTAAAGTATTAAGATCTCTCTCTGAAATAAAAGCTTAAGCTAAAACTAGAAGGCACTAGTTATAGCGCAAACAATATGGCAGTTTCTAAAGGTAAAAATCAAGTACTTATAAAACGAAGTAGGAAAAATAAAAAGGGCTTTGCTAAAATTAGACTAAAATCGATAACTAAATAATTACCTTCTGTAAAAACAAAAACAAAAAACCCCCCGTTAAAAAGCTAAAAATAAAATAATGAAATAGCAGCAAGACAATTAAAAGTTAGCAACATAAATAAATTAATGAGCTAATTAACAAGCTAGAAATGGCGCCAATTAGTAAACTAGCAGCAATAGATAATCATGAGATAATATTAGAATTAAGAGGCTAGCAACAATAACAAAGTAATAAGCAATTAAAAAACTAGCAGCACAGACAAATTAATAACCTAGCAGCAGTAAATAATTAACTAAGAACAATAAAAATCAAATAACTAGCAAATAAGCAATAAATTAGCAGTAGCAACAAATTAATAAGACCGAACATGGAGCAGGATGTAAGTAAATAGAGCCCTAAAGACCATCCAGTAACAGTAGATAAAGACCAAGTCAACTTAATCAAATAGCTAAACTTTAAAAATCTAACAATTAAGTCGAGTAACCAGGTTTAAAACACTTACCTTTGCTGCACCAATTCGCTGGGCTTTAAGAAGAGCCCAAAGTCTGACAAAGTGCAGGCGGTGGAGCAAGCTCACACCGGGCCAATAGACAAGTCCTGAATCAGTGTGCAGGCTCCGCTCTTCACCTCCGCGCTTCCGGTGACCCAGCAGAGTAGCAGTAGTTGTTAGACTCAAACCCTGAATCAGTATACAGGCTCCGCTCTTCATCTCCGCGGTTCCTTCACCGGTGGGCGGGGCTAGCTATGACCCCAGGCAGAGTAGTAGTCGTTGTTAGGGTCGTCCAACTATCAGCTGAGGCAGAAGAAAAACTCTTTCCTGAGCAAGGCACTCCTTCTCACAGACACACTCCGCCAATGGACAAGTCCTAAATCAGTGTGCAGGCTCCGCGCTTCCGGTGACGTCACCGGTGGGCGGGGCTAGCTATGACCCGGCAGAGTAGTAGCAGTTGTTAGACTCAAGTCCAACTATCAGCTCAGGTAGAAGAAAAACGCTTTCCTGAGCAAGGCACTCCTTCTCACTGACACCCTCAGACTTCTTCCACACTCCTGCCAATGTGCCATGATCTCCTGCTTCATGGCCTCCCAGTCACGTGGCTGCTCCATAAAACATCATCTCCTGCTGCCGCTGGATTAACTGTAGATGGAGATTAGTTTTATGAAGGTGTTTCTTGCTGCTGTGGGATGGGAAAGCTAATTCTTTTGCCTCTGGCCAATCAGTCTTGCCAGGGGTCAGTGGCACAGTGAGGGTGTTTGGTGCCTGGCATTGCTGCGCTGTGAGCCCCCCTCTTCCCTGCTGCTAGAACGCACCCGCGTACCTCGTGAAATGTTCGCCGGTACGAGCATCATCTTCCACCCACAGCTCACGCTGGCCTTGGCTTCCTTCTGCTGTCACATCCTGGGGTGCCACAACCAGGAAGTGTCAGAAAGGAGAAGAGGCTGCTAGTGCATTTAGTGGTCCTTTTACTAAGGTGCATTAGCAGTTTTAGCGAGCACTAAAATGTCTAGCGCACCTTAGTAAAAGGACCCCTTAAAATGGTACACAAGGGAGGAGTTGAGGTGCCAGTGCCCCCCTCCCCAAAAGATGGTGCCTGGGATGGTCCACACTCCCCTTTCCAATGCCACTGCCAGGTGTAGAGCAATGGACCTTGAAGGGCAGAATAATGGGCTAGGATGTGTGGAGCAATGGATGGGGCGGGCTGGGGGACAACCCCTAAATCTCCTTCTAAGTGGTTCGATCCCTTGGCAGCTCTGGACTTTGGAAAATCTACTGCTTATTTCTAGGTGTTGCTGGAAGTGGGGCTGGGAAAATGTTTACTTTCAGGGGCTTAGGAGCATGTGCACATGAGTTAACCATGAAATTTGTACATACTGCAGGGCAGATGTTAAATGTTAGCACATACTGTATTTTTCGCTCCATAAGATGCACTGGACCATACGACGCACTCTAGATTTAGAGTAGAAAAACCAGAAAAAAACCCTTCTGAATCAAATTGTGTACTAATATAGACCAGGCTCTGCACCCAGCCCCCCTCACCCCCTGCCAGGCTCTGCACTCTGTCTCCCCTTCCTTCCAGGCTGTTCTTTTCATTTTTCATACACACACAATACACACAGCAGATATAAATGATCAAAACTGACACATTTTGATCACTAAATTGAAAATAAACTCATTTTTCCTACATTTGTTGTCTGGTGATTTCATGCGTCTCCTTCCTTCCTTTCTTCACTCAGGCCATCAATTGTCCTTTTCTATTCCCTCCCTCCCATGTCCCAAGTTTGTGCCCCCTCCCACTCAGTGCCTTCCGGCTTTTGTTCTTTTACCTCCCTCCCTCCCATGTCCCGAGTTTGTTCCTCCTCCCCCTCACTGCCTTCCATCCTTCGTCCTGCCGCGCCGGACCCTGCCTACCCTCCGCCGATTCCTCCTCCTCTGGCTCTGGTCCGCCACAACTCCAGAAAGGGAAGGGAAGGATGTGCAGCGATTGCACATTGTCAGCCCACAAGCCTTCTCCCGACATCAGAACTGACATCGGGAGAAGGCTTGTGGGCTGGCGACATACAATCGCTGCACACTGACCCTTTCCTTCCCGGAGTTGCAGCGCAGTGGTGACCAGCAGGGAGCAGCGGCGGTGAGCAGGGAGCATGAGCAGCGGCAGGAGGCAGGCAGCAGTTAACCCACATACCCCCAACACGTGGGACATTTTAAAAAGGTACGAGGTGGGTGGGGGTGTTTTAAAAAAGTGTGTCTTATGAAGCGAAAAATACAGTAAATTCACCTATGGAAAAATTTCAAAATAGAAGTATGTGCATACTTCCATTTTGAAAATCCAGTGGTACCAGCACATGGAAAAGCACGTGTGTGCACAGTGAGCTGCTATATCTCCAATGCAGGTATATTTTTCAGAACCCTTCCTAAGGGACCTCAGTAGCTCAAGTTTCTATTTAAATTCTTACAACCTGCAAAGATTTTTGTTTTCTTCAACACAAAGATCTAGTATTTTTATTCTTCCCATGCCTATACGTTTAGGGTTATCAAATGTCTGGATTTCCCTGGACATGTCCTCCTTTTCAAGGACGTCCGGGGATCCTGACGGCTTATCAAAACCCGGCACTTTGTCTGGGTTTTGAAAAGCTTCCCATTAAAATTGCGTCGGGAAGGGGCAGCCGCGCATGCACGGACATAATGCAGTGACATCAGTGCGTTGCGTTCACGCATGCGTAGATTCTGTCTGGGAGCGGGGCTAGGGAGCAGAACTGGGCCTGACACAGGCAGAATGGGACAGAACTCGGCGGGCCTGGGGGCGTGGCCATGTGTCTGGATTTTCCTTCGAGGAAATCTGGTAACCCTATGTGCATTGCCCTCCAGTTGGCAGATGTCTGATGAGAAGCACTTCTTTACCTGCTGCTTCTTCCTCTATTGTTCTTCCTCTTCATCACTGTTCCTCCTAAATTGAGATGCAGTCCTCCAACAGCTTTGCTGCTAGAGAAGGCGGTGCTTCAATATTGTACTTTCAATCGCTAGGGATAGGCACTTTCCCTGGGATCCTGAAGAAGTTGCCTCTCTCTCACCATTGGAAATGTGATAGTGAAACAGCACCTCCTACTGGCAGGACTGTAGGTGGACGACTCCCGCTCAGCGAGAACAGTGCTCGGCAGTCATATAGGGTCCAATTTGTGAAACTTAAAACATTTTTTGAATGCAATAGGGGAACCCAATGCACTTGCTTGCTTAGAACCCACTAAAAGGTTAATCCTACCATGGTCTCCGGAAAGTATTGCAGAGAACAAACAATGAAGGTGACTAGTCAATGTGTTTCCTTTATTGTTAAATATTAATCGACACGATCATGTTTCGACCTAGGAGTCTGAATAGAGTTGACGATTCATAAAAAGTATAGTTTCATAATCTTCTCCAAAAAAGCTCCCCCCAAAAATCTGTCGCTGTCTCTGTAAATCGAAACTATTTCATCACACCTAATTTCTGGGAACACCCCTGATCTGCCCCTGCCCTCCCCATGGCCACACCCCCTTTTGAGATGTCTGCTATAAAATTTAGGCGCACATGTTATAGAATAGGGCATAGAGCAGATCCGCATGTAACTCCTAATTACTGCAAATTAAGGGCCCAATTCCATATATATGTTGCCTAAAAAAATTGGCACCGACTACTGCGGCGCTAATCATGATTCTATAAAAGTTAGGCGTCCATTATAGAATCACGTTTAGCGTTGCCTAAGTGGGCTTAGGTGATGCTAAGCATTCTAATGTCTAGGCGTATCCTATTTACTCCAGAGTTTTCTTGGCCTAAATGCTTGCGCCTAAGTCGGGTGCCCAAAAATGCCTAACTCAAAAACATGCCCACTTTGGGCCAAATTCTGTAACCAGCGTCTAAAGTTAGGCACCTATTTTGGAGGCGCCCAACTAGATAAGCGCCTATCTAAATTGAATAGCAAGCTCAATTAGGCTTTTTAATCAGCATTGATTGAAACTTGGGCGCCTGTATAACTTAGGCGTGATTCTATAACAAGGCGCCTCTAAAAATTTACGCGGCCTTCATAAAAATAGGAGCTATGCATGTTAGGCGTGGGCGTAGCTACTTGTTAGTCGCCTTCTTACAGAATCACTGCTCTTAAGCGTGCTTAAGCGCTTGTATGGGCGCCTAACTTTTCGTTGTGTCTAGAGCTGGCCTATTTAATGGGCGCCTCCAAAATAGGTGCCGCTCAGCGTGACTCACTAAACAGCACCCAATTTTAATTGAATCGCGCTGAACAATGCCTATATAGGTGCCCAACTTTTGGGTGCTTCTTATAGAATTTGCCCTTTAGTGCCAATTAAGAGGTGAGTGCCGATTATTTGCACCAATTTTGCCTATTACTCACCTACATTTAGGTGCATTTTATAGAATTTGACGGAAAGTGCTTTTAACCCTTTATTTGGCATTGTTGCTCAGAAGCGACATGTGTCTTCTTTGGCTCTTATGGGAGATCGCACAAACAAAGGGGAATGACCCCAAAAAATCCACAGAGAAGAAAGTCCAAGAGAAACCAAAAAAGCACTGTGGAGAGACGATGATCCTGAAATGGACTTTACAAGAGAAACAAAGTTCCAAATATGCAATAAAAGTTCAAGTTCCAAATATACAATAAAATAATCCACATGTGTGAAAGAAATCAAGGGACTTAGTCCGAAAAAGGCACAGGACTCAACACGGTCCGCGTTACATAAGAACATAAGAACGGCCATCTCCAGATCAGACCTTCGGTCCATCAAGACCGGCAATCTGCACACGCAGAGGCCCAGCCAGGTGTACACCTGGCGTAATTTTAGTCACCGATATCCCTCTATGCCTCTCGTAAGGAGATGTGCATCTAGTTTGCTTTAAAATCCTAGAACGGTGGATTCCGTAATAACCTCCTCTGGGAGGGCATTCCAGGTATTTTGACGGAATGTCTTCTTCAGGGATCCCTAAGAGTCCAATGTTGATCAATATGTGAAAAAAAAACCTGATATGTGGAACAGCAACCGCTACTGGACTCTTAGGGACCCCTGAAGAAGACATTCCGTCGAAACGCGGACCGTGTTGAATCCTGTGCCTTTTTCGGACTAAGTCCCTTGATTTCTATCACACATATGGATTATTTTATTGTATACTTGGAACTTGAACTTTTATTGCATATTTGGAACTTTGTTTCTCTATTAAAGTCCATTTCAGGATCATCGTCTCTCCACAGTGCTTGTTTGGGTTTTCTTATGGGAGATCTGCATCTCCAAATGCCCGTTACCTGATACTGTTGCTGTCATTCAACTTCCAGTTATACATAGCAGCCGTTTCACCATCTGCCAATTAAAGGGTTAACTCCAATAATTAATTCTTAGTGCCTAATTAGTTTACATGTAGATCTGGGGTACAGAATTTAGGGGTCAATGTATTTCTAAATGAAAATTACATTATAAGCTATATTTATTATTGACTGTTATTGGGGCGTGGTTGTATTTTCAATTTATCACCTAAAATTTATTTTCTAGTTAAAGGGGTCTTTTTACTAAGGCGTGCTAACTGATTTAGTGCGTGCTAACCGATTTAACGCATGCTATAAATTAGATTGCACTGCACGCTAAATTGATTAACACGCTAATTTAGTAAAAGGACCCATAAGGGAAGCCTCTTAAATGTTACAGTTCAAGGGGCTACACAAATCTAGGCCTGGTTTTCAGTAAAACCATACTGTACATGCAAGTTAAAACTACCTAAAATCTAAAAGAAAACATCGAAAAGCTAAACTTTTTGTACACGGCCATGGTTGGATCTCTTCATAAAGTTAGTGAAGAAATCCTAATACACAATATATAACTAACATTCTCATTTCTTCTTGGAGTTGAAATGTTCTGTGATTGGTGACTTGCATTCCAAGCGTGACCCTTTGCATCTTTGCTAAACGGACTATGAGGGAGAGTGATCACATACAGTCAATCCTTGGTTTGCGAGCATAATTCGTTCCAGAAGCATGCTTGTACTCCAAAGCACTCGTATATCAAAGCAAATTTCCCCATAGGAAATAATGGAAACTCAGACGATTTGTTCCACAACCCAAAAACTTTAATACAAAATACTATACGTACTTGTATTGCAAGACCTCGCTCATTTCGAACCGTCACTGCACTCCCGCAGCGTCAGAGAGAGAAGAACCATCGGCTCAGTTGTGATGATGTGACGCGTGTGTACTGTATGTACTCGTATTGCAAGACTTTGCTTGTTTAGAACAGTCACTACGCTCTTGCAGCGTCGGAGAGAGAAGAACCATCGGCTCAGTTGTGATGTGTGTATACTGTATGTACTTGTATAGCAAGACATTGCTTGTATATCAAGTTAAAATTTCATCAAATGTTTTGCTTGTCTTGCAAAACTCTTACAAACCAAGTTACTTGCAATCCAAGGCTTTACTGTAATTCTCTATCGTGCTGGCCTTTACCTTGTTACATGAACAGGGACATTAATCTAATTCTTCTAAGAGCCAAGTTATATCTCTCAGCTTGCAGTCAGGTACATCCAGACCGGATCAGCTTATGTTTTTTTGTGACATGGAGCTATCTGTAGTCATCTTACTATGAGATAAATAGTTCCAGAAGGCAGATGTACTATCAAAGTCTGACGAGATGGGATGCTTATCTGTGAATAGTCTTGATTAGGGGTTAAGAGACCAACTTGATCAGTGGTCAGAAACAGTCATTTTCATTTATTTGGGAGCCTTTAGATAAGCTTAAAATTAGCTTTGTGGCAGTTTGGCTTCCTGCCCAGGAGAGAAGTGCTGATATTCTTGTAAGCTGTTGGCTTCTAAGCTCGACCTTTCCTATAAAGTTCTGTGGGTGAATTCAAAGCAGTGAGAGTTTCAGTTGGCCCAAGGACAAGGTTAATCAACCAGAAAGAGCAGCTCGCTTCTCTGATTCCTGTGTCTCTGCTTCTTTAATAGGTATCTGATCAAGATAACCTTGATATTTTGTGAGAATTGGGGTAGGGAGAAGGAATAATTTTAACAGCTGTTTATACACATGGGAGCTAGATTGAGTAAATGGTGCCTGAAAATCAGCACCAATGCTGTTCTATAAGGGGCAACTCAAAGATAAACACCCAGTGGCAAAGTAAGGGGGAGGCATCGGAGGCGGTACTTCCCGGGCGCCCTCTTGGTGGAGACACCGGTACCTCTCCTCCTTTCTGACCCCACTCCTTCCCACTTCTCGCCGCTCGCACGCACTTTCACTCCCCCCCCTCCCCCATATCTCTAGCTCTTCACTGGCACAAGCAGCAATTCCAACCTCACACCAGCGTCGGCTCTCCCTCTGACATCATTTCCGGGTTCCACACCTAGGAAGTGACATCAGAGGGAGAGCAGGTGCGGGCAGCAAGTTGGTAATGCTGCTTGCACCAGGGAAGTTACAAAGGTATGGTGGAAGGGAAGGGGGTGCGTGAGGAAGGGGCCAGGGAAGGGGACAGGGGAGGAGCGCCTCTCACCCTCACTATGCCACTGTGAACACACTTTATAGAACAACAGTGAGCGCCAATTTCAGCCCCCAAATTTAGGCGTCAGGATTTATGCCTGCTGAAATGAGGTGTAATTCCCGGCTCCTAATTTGGACAGTATTCTAAAACACTGCACGCAAATTTTTAGGAATGCCCCTGACTCGCCAATATACCGCCCATGGTCACACCCTCTTTTAGGTGGCGTGTTATGCGGTTTGGGTGCACGTTATAGAACAGTGCAGAGCAAGATGTGCACAAAATAAATTGGTGGCAATTACCACCCAATTATTGACACCAATAGGGTCATTAGCCAATTTAGGTGGGTGCACAGGGAGGAGGGGCAGCACGTGGGGTACAGAGGAAAAAAGAGATACTGAGCTTTGAGGGTGGTTCAGCTAAGGGGTTGGGGAGAGAGGAAGGGAGAGATGCTGGACCCGCAGGGTGGTGGGGGAAGAGGGAGAGGAAAAGGCGGCTTAACCATTAGACCAGATGAGACACAAATAGTGTCATTAGAGGCTGGGAAATTTGCTGAACTTTATCAGTACCTAGAGACAGTGTCTTACCTGGTCCAGAGGTTAAGTTGGCCTTGTCAATGTAAGCACCAATGGTTCAAGAACAGCAGCAGATGCAGTGGTGTAGTAAGGGAGGGGGGAGCGAGGGGGCTGATGGTGGGGACACCAGCACCCCTCCTCCACTTCCCACTCCTCCCCGTGCCACATGCGCTCCTCCTTCCCTTCCCCCGTGCCTCTAGTTGTTCGCCTCCTCAAGCAACCACGTCAACATGTTCCTCACAACTGCGTCGGCTTTCCTGCTGCCATCACTTCCAGGAGCCATAGGAAGTGACATCAGAGGGAGAGCCGCCAGGGTCACAAAAAGCACGTCGAAGTCGTTACTCGCGGTGGTGAACAGCTAGAGTTACGGGGGAAGGGAAGGGGGGGCGCTTGGGTGGCAGGAGAAATCGTGGAAGGAGCAGGAGGCGGAGATGAGGGCGTGGAGGGGCTATGCCACTGAGCAGATGTGCAACTAAGATTAGTACATACATATTTTGATGTTCTTTATGTGGTGCTAAATAGTTACTGCTGGGAAGCATTATAGAATTTTCGTTCTGTTTTTAATTCAGTCCTTTTATGGAACTGGAATACGGTGACCTATTTCAAGCCATTGTGCATGATAAATGTGATACACAGAAACTGAGGGATACCAGACATACTATATGAACAATATTACACTACTGTTTGACTTCCCCTCTATATTGCCTCCAATATGCGTTTCAGCCTGCACACTGTGCCTATGTTACCCAAGTCCCCTCTCCCTAAACTATGTATGTCCTTGTCCCACCTGGTAAACGTTAGCCTCACCTTGTACGTAGATCCACTGCCTACGGAATCTGTACACTTCTCCTGGATGATAATGTTAGCCGTTAATATTCTACCTAACTTCCCTCTGTTCTCTGTAACCCCACCAGTCCTTCTGTTATCCTGCTCTGAGCTTTCTAGGAGGGCAGGGAATAAATGGAAACTTATAAATAAATAAATATCATAAACCCCCTTGGGCTTTTTAGGGCTACATGTGATATAATAAGAACTAAGGAAGTGCATAAAATTTTTTTTCAATCATGTGGGCTGTAATTTTCCCCCCGATTATATATAAGGTAAACATATGAATTACTGTTGCTGGGTCAGACCAGTGGTCCATTGTGCCCAACAGTCCGCTCCCGCGGTGGCCCTTAGGTCAAAGACAAGTGCCCTAACAGACTAGCCTTACCTGCATATGTTCCAGTTCAGCAGGAACTTGTCTAACTTTGTCTTGAATCCCTGGAGGGTGTTTTCCTCTATAACAGCCTCTGGAAGAGCATTTCAGTTTTCCACCATTCTCTGGGTGAAGAACTTCCTTACGTTTGTACGGAATCTATCTCCTTTTAACTTTAGAGAGTGCCCTCTTGTTCTCTCTACCTTGGAGAGGGTGAACAATCTGTCTTTGTCTACTAAGTTTATTCCCTTCATTATCTTGAATGTTTCGATCATGTCCTCTCACAGTCTCCTCTTTTCAAGGGAGAAGAGGCCTAGTTTTTCTAACCTCTCACTGTATGGCAACTCCTCCAGCCCCTTAACCACTTTAGTCGCTCTTCTCTGGACCCTTTTGAGTAGTACCGTGTCCTTCTTCAGGTACGGCGACCAGTGCTGGACCATGGCTCGGTACAGCGGCATGGTATGGGGGGGGGGGGAACTGGGCGGGGAAGAGGGCAGGGACATGGGTCTGGATTTTACAATAGTAAATTTTAGTAACCCTAGGTCTGTGGCATCGAGGCCACTTCTGCAACCCAGTATTAAGGAGAAGAGCTGGGGAGAAACTTTTGGAGAAGACAGGATGGGCTGCAAAAGAAATAATGTTGCTCTGAGTATGCTTGAGTAAGTTATGTTGGCTGTATGATTAGAGACGACCACCCGTTTCCCCTGATTTACTGCTCAGGTGCTAGGTAGCAGCTGCTTTATCCTGCAGTGGTCCTGGCTCTCAGGCTGAAGTCTTTTGGCTAAAGTGGCCCGTGCTTGAAAAACAATGAAGATCACAATGCTAAGGGGTCCCTTTTGCTAAAGTGCACTAGAAGCTGGTCTTAATGCATTGTAGCATAGGATTTTCTATGCAGTAGGCCCAGATTTAATGCAATACCTTTTGAGGACTTGCCCTATTTTTTTTTAATTGCATGTTATACTCTCCCCCCTCCCTCTATATTCATGGGGGTTAGGGGCACATCCCCATCATGAATAACAAAAATTCACAAATAAATTTAGGGCCGACTCTGAACCACCTCTGCCTCCCGGATCTCTCCATACCTTACTTTTAAAACCTGGTGGTCTGGTGGTGAAGCAGGGTAGGAACGAACTTCCTATGCTCCTGCTCCGAGCCGAACTGCGATCCAAAATGGCTGCCGTGAGATCCCGCTGCAGTCTCATGAGACTGCAGGAACTCATGGCAGCCATTTTGGATCGCGGCTCTGTAAGGGGGAATATAGTAGGATCACTCTTGCCCTGCTTCACCGTTAGAGCACCAGGTTTTAAAAGTAAGGTGTGGAGAGGCCCAGGAAGTGGGAGGGAGGCCAGGGGTGGTTCAGAGTCGGCCCTAAAGTTATTTGCAAATTTTTGTTATTCATGATGGTGTGGAGAGATCTGGGAGGTAGGGTGGTTTAGAGACTCGCAAATAACCAAATTTGCGAATCCTAAACACGCGAATAGAGGGGGGGGGGGGAATGTGTACCTTAATGCTACGATTAGTGCACAGTACCTGCAAAAAGTTAAAGCGAGAGCACTTATCGCCTTCTATTTAGAAGGCGCTAAGTGGTCCCTCGTTAACAGGGGTCCAGATTCTATAAATGATGCTTTAAATTAGGCAGATTGGCGCACTTCTTACTGGCAGCAATGCAGTGGGAGAACTCCTGCTCAGCTTAGAGGGAACAGTCCATTTACACCCGCAATAGAGCTAGTTTAATTTGTTGAGCCTAAAGTTAGGCACATAGGGGCCGATTCTACAAATGGCACTTTAAGTGAGGTGATGGTTGTACCGCCTCCTAACTTAAGTAACCCACATCCTTAAACTCTACTTAACATCCCATTTAAATCATAAATGTAGCTGCCTACCTGCGTCTTCCGAAGTGGTGCCGTAATCACGGCTATGGAGAGGCCTACCAGCGCCTACGGCCAAAGTAAGCATGGCCAAAGCCATAAATGCTGTTGTCAGCCTAGCGTTGCTAGCAGTCAGCATTTTCAGTTGGCCTAACCAATGTCAGCAGAGGCCTATGGGACATTATATCAATCTGATTCTGGAATGTTGATGCAGATAGACCCTAAATGCTCCTGCACAGAATTCACACACATTAAGCATCCAGCCAGATGGATTGTTTATCAAGAAGATAGGCTACCATTCCTGCAAGTGTCACACCTTCCTTATCAATTAAACTAACCATCGTTTCAAACAGTTTACCAATTATAAACAGAAAGATACTGGGACATACAATAGCGTATTCCCACTTATATTTATTTATTTATATTCCGCATTTCCTACAATTCTATGCGGATTAAGAATAAGATTCCAACCTATAAAAGTCCCCTCTCTGCAACACCCCCCCCCCCTCTTTTTTTGAAACCTGAAGTCTGAACTAGAGAGTTGCGTGGGGAAAGAAATCCCACCCATCCCCGCCAGGATCCTCTCCCTCCCCACCTGTCCCCGCCAGGATCCTCTCCCTCCCCACCTGTCCCCGCCAGGATCCTCTCCCTCCCCACCTGTCCCCGCCAGGATCTTCTCCATCCCCACCTGTCCCCACAAGGAATTACCTCCCTCCCCACCCGTCCCCATAAAAAGCAGCAATTACTTCTGACAGGATCATCAATTCCACAGTTTCTTTTGTGTTTGCGCTGCTGTTTTCCTTGTGGAATCTCTTTGGTGGAACCCTTTTTTTGTTTTATGTTCAGGTAATTAACTTATAAACCCCCTCTGTTACTAAGGCTGACGTGTTCATTATATTATATGGACAAACCCTGCTTCCAAAGCCTTCCATCCCTATGGGAGTCCTGTTGGCTAGAGGGGGGTCCCCGTGGGAGTCCCGTGGGTTAGGGGGGGATTCCCGTTCCCATGCAGACCTCTAGTCTGAACCATTACCCCACCCCCCTCCTCTCTACCTCGCTCTCTTCCTTTGTCCTCACAGCACCTATTCAGGAAGCTGTCTTTTCTCTCTCATTCACAAGAGCACAGAAGCAGTCTCTGTATTTTTAAAGCTCATTTCTATTTCTTTCTGTATAATTGTAATGCTTGATGTATCTTTATAAATCTTGCCTTTCTGTAATATTAAGCCTATTTCTACTTTATATTCTTTATGTAATCACTTCTGGCTGTGCTTGTCATTTGATTTTACTTCCTACTGAATCTTCAACGAGGGTATCGAACCCAGGGCCTGGCGGATTGTAAGGCCGCCACAATATATAATTGGGGCTTATTTGCTTCAACATTAACCCTCCAAATCCTTACAGCTGATAGCACCTCTGTAGCTGGGATTAACATTAAAGGTAGATGCTGGAAATGCAAGCCTTCTACCTTTCACGCAACTCACAATTCTGGAAGCGGCGCCTGTCAGTAATTGACATGCGGCAGGTGCCTGTTTTGTAGGCACCGGCCTTGGTAGGTGCCACTTACAGAATCAGGGCCATAATGGTTGACTTAGGCTAGTATTCTAACAACAGATGAAGCACACCAATTTGCTGGTTTAGCACTTAGCTTTTAGGGAGGCGCCCAGGGTGTTGTTGCTTCCCTGCGCCCTCCTCTCTGCCCCCATGCTCCTTCCACACCAATCCCTCTGTGCCACACTCACGCCCTCCCTTCCCCCATACCTCTTTAAATCATTGCCAGCATGAACAGCTTCTCCGGCCTGCTGCTCATGCTGGCGTGGTCTTTCCCTCCGACATCACTTCCTGGCCCTGTGACCCAGAAGTGATTTCAGAGGGAGCCAGGCCAGCACAAAAAGAAGCTCGAGCAGTTGTTTGCACTGGCAAAGGTTTTAAAGAGGCACGGGGGAAAGGTGGCGCTGAAGGGATGACATGAGCGTGGTGTGAGGGGCCGAGAGGTGCCTCTCTCTTGCCACCACCAAGACGTGGCCGGGACATCACTGTCCCCACCTATATGTGTGACAAAATATTTACATTACACAGGAATTTTTATAGGAATTTTATAACCCTTGAAACACATCAAAGATATTTTACACAACAAATAATTGCTCTGTAACAGAGGTTTTTCATTCTGCAGTACATAGCTTGTGCTCTTCTGATATTCAAACTATTTCAATCAGCCACCAGTTGTCTGACAGTCATGAGCTTGAAACTACCAAATACCATGACATCCTTGATACCACTTTGAACAGTGAAATCCAGTCCCAAAAAGTCTGTGAGGCCCTTTAAGCTGCAGTAAACACTAAAGTGTGTTTATCGCAGGGTAAAAAAAACACTATCGGAAAGTGAGCTCAGGTGTCCTGTGGTAGTTTAGGGTTTGGCGTGTGCTTCCCATGCGCTAAAAAATACTTTTTTTTTTTTGCGCTGGGGGCGAGTTTAAGAGAGAAAGTAGGCATGCCTAGCATTATTCATTTCGGCCCAGATTCCATAAAAGTTAAGTGCCTCTATCAGCACACTTAGGGCCTGTTTTACAAAGCCACGCTAGCAGCTGCTGCGTGGAAACAGCCCCGAAGCCCTTTAAATCTCTATAGGCTAGTGCAGCTTTGAAAACAGGCCCATAGCAAACTTAGCTGCCTAACTTAATTATTTAATTAGCTTAATTGGCACTAACAAGATTAAATTAAAATTAATTACTAGTTCGGTGCCTACCAGAAAGTGGGTGTAATTAAGGGCGGCTCTTGGCCATGTTTTCAAAGTAGACACCTAAAACAGACTTAGGCACTGGTATTTAGGCAAAGAAAACCCTGGCATAAATAGGGGATGCCTAAGATTTTGACACCTACCGGCACCTGTTTAATAATATAGGTGCTGCTAGGTGCAATTTTATAAATGGTGCCTATCTGAAGATTGACATCCGCTATGAGCTGTGTTCCTCGGCATGTATTTTTTAGGTGCCGTTTATAGACTCGGGACCTTGGTGCAGCTAAGCATGTGGTTAGCGTGCGAGCCGATTAGCATGTGGTTAGCGTGCGAGCCCTTTCCACCAGAAAATAGGTGTAGGGAAGGGCCCAAACGCTAGTGGCCACGCAGCCATTAGGAAATTAGCGCGTGGCCATTAGTGGAAAAAAATAGGAAATGCGGCTATTTTACAGCCACGCTAGAAAAGGCCTCGGTGCACAGGAAGGCCCCCCGCACTGGTAACAGTACTGGCCACTCTTTTAGCACAGATTAATAAAAGAATGCTTCTTAGTAAGCTGATTTCTTTTAAATGATGGCAGAAAACAATATTGTTATACTGAAGATTTTGAAACAATACAGGCTCCTTCTCGGTGGCGTAGCAGGGGCGAGCAGACTCCCGCCACGCATGCGCGCCATTTCCCTGTAAGTTTTTATCTTTGGCGCGAGCAGCCGTGAACTGGCTGCGTGCGCTGACTTCAGCACTCTCTCGGTCACATTCCCAAAGTGATGTTAGAGAGAGCGCCGAAGCCGACACGAGCAGCAGGTTTGTGGCTGCTCACGCCTAAGTCAAAAAGGTATGGGGGAAGGGAAGGGTCATATGCAGAGCAGAAGGGGAGGGGGTGGAGAGCAGGAGGGTTGCCAGCACCTTGTGGAAGACAGCACCCGGGGCGGCCCGCCTCCACTTTACTACGCCACTGCTCCTTCTTAATATCATAGGTGAGTTTTATTTTATTTCTGCTTATTTTATTTGGTATTCCCATCTGTGGTGTCTTACTAGTTTCATCCTCAGGGTACTCTTGTTTATTTACTTACCTCCACTTTTACTAAGCCACGGTAGAGGTTTCTACCTCGGCCCAGAATACTACATGCTCCGACGCTCACAGAATTCCATTTAGCTCTCCGGGTCGTGATGGAAACCTTTACCATGGCTTAATAAAGGAAGCTTTAGTTAGAACATAAGAATTGCCGCTGCTGGGTCAGACCAGTCAGACTCGCGGCAGCCCCTAGGTCAAAGACCAGTGCCCTAACTGAGACCAACCTTACCTGCATATGTTCTGGTTCAGCAGGAACTTGTCCAACTTTGTCTTGAATCCCTGAAGGGTGCTTTCCCCTAAACAGCCTCCGGAAGAGCATTCCAGTTTTCTACCACTCTCTGGGTGAGGAAGAACTTCCTTACATTTGTACGGAATCTATCCCCTTTCAACTTTAAAGAGTGCCCTCTCATTCTTCCAACCTTGGAGAGGGTGAACAACCTGTTTTTATCTACAAAGTCTATTCCCTTCATTATCTTGAATGTTTCGATCATGTCCCCTCTCAGTCTCCTCTTTTCAAGGGAAAAGAGGCCTAGTTTCTCTAACCTCTCGCAGTATGGCAACTTCTCCAGCCCCTTAACTATTTTAGTCGCTCTTCTCTGGACCCTTTCGAGTAGTACTGTGTCGTTCTTCATGTACGGCGACCAGTGCTGGATGCAGTATTCCACCGGTTTGTAGTTTCCCCTCAAACCTTTCTTGAAGATCGGCGTAACATTTGCCACTTTCCAGTCTTCTGGAATCCTTCTCTATTTGATCGACAGATTGGCTATTAGTTGAAGCAGTTCAGCTACAGCTCCTTTCAGTTCCTTGATTACTCTCAGACTTATTTGTGCATATAGCATATACTTACGTGGTTTAGAAAAGATGAAAATGATGGGCAGGACCAAAATATCCCTACTGAATAGTTCCAAAGTTATTTCTCAGCTGAAGAAGTAACCTGAGTGGTCAAGCTTTCAAATTCTTCTACAGGGGAAAGTTATCATTGTGGATTACCATTTAACCAGGTTATTTTACTGTTAACCTGAGTTATTAGTAACGAGGTCTCGTTGCATTAAAGAGGATGTGCACTACACCAGTACACGATGTGGAACAATAAGTTGGGCAGTGGCCTAATGGTTAAGAGTACTTGGCTGAGATCCTGGGCAACAGGGTTCAATTCCCACTGTAGCTTCTTCTAATCCTGGTCAAGCCACTTACCCTTCCCCCCACCACTTTTATAAAATGGTAGCATGTTTTTTAGTGCCGACCTCGGCGGTAACAGCTCCGACACTCATACGGTTTTGTAAAAAGTGTGTGTGTGTGTGTGTGTGGGGGGGGGTAACTCTCCATTACCTCAAACACTTAAACCCCCTTTTATGAAGCGTTTTTGGCGATAAAAGCTCCAAAGCTTATAGAATTTCCTATGAGCATCAGAACTTTTACCCCCATGGCCAGTGATAAAATAATGCTAATACAGCTTCATGAAAAGGGTGGGGGTTAGGGTTAGATTGTGACCCCACTAGGGGCAGAGAAAGTACCTGTATTTAATACATATAAACCACTTTGGTTATACCACAGAAAGGCAACATATCACATTCATGACCCTAAAATTAACTGTTTTAACCACAGCCTACGTTGAGAACTTCCCCCCTAAAATGGCTGTTTTGTCCAGGACCAATACAGATTTCCAAACTGCACTCTTTAGCGGTAATTTTATAAAGGTTTTGCAACATGCAGGGCTTGAGTTCACTCGGAAAAAGCCTTTTGTAAAACTGAGTGGTGGCATATGCGTGGGTAAATGCATGCACTTCCAGATTTTTTTCCGGCCATCCCGCCTCCAGACCCGCCACATTCCACCCCAAATCACAAAGCCTCCTCTCTTCTTCCGGACAAGTCTGGAGGGCTTGGAGCATGCACAGATGTGTGTATGACATCATCCACGCATGCTCAGATACCCTCCAGATGTGGCCAGAGCTCGTTGGGGCTTTCCAAAACCCAGACAAATGCAAGGTGTTGGAAAATCCGTCTGGGAACCTGGAGAGTCCTCTAAAAAGAGGCTGGACTTTGGCGCCTCTTTTAAAAGGCACCTATGTTGCCATTCTAAAAAAGTCTTAAAATAGACATCATTTTGGAGTCTCCACATGGCACAATAACAGGTGGTCCTTTACAGAAGCAAACTGTGTTGAATCACTTTTCTCTCTCCTTATTTTATGTGGACTCACTAAAAAGCACAGAGGGATTCAAAACAAAATGTGAAAGTGTTTTATCTATCTTACACTGTTCTGTTTTCATATTGTAACCTGGGGTTCTCATGCACACTTCCTGAAAAAGATGACAGCCCTGGAAATATAGAGAGCACTAGTTAAGTACCTATGCCATTTCATACTATGACATTCTTGTGTAGTGGTGTGCAGTCAGGGCCTTCAGGGGATTCACCCCGCCCCTAAAGGCCCTGAGGGCAGTGCTCTGAATTTGACTGGTCGAGCTGGAAACAGGCAGATGCTGCTCAGCCAATCAAATTCAGATCAGTACTTTCAGGGCCTTCAAGGGATTTGGAGAATTCCCAGCCCAAAAGTCCTGCACTTTTTTTTGAAAAGGGGGGGGGGGGGTGTTATTTTTTTGTCTGATGCAGTCTGACTGGTTGAGCAGGCTGCCTACTCAACAAATCAAACTGCATCAAGCAAAAAAGCAAAAAAAAAAATAAATTTTAAACTGAAAGCCCTCACCGCACACCACTGATTCCGTGGTACATGAAAATAGGTAACTATTGGAAGGTCCATCACCATTTCTTAATATAATATGAAATTCAATGATTCCATGCCAGATAAACCAGAATCACTATCACTTTGATGTCTAGAACAGTGGTTCCCAACCCTGTCCTGGAGGAACACCAGGCCAATTGGGTTTTCAGGCTAGCCCTAATGAATATGCATGAAGCAAATTTGCATGCCTATCACTTCCATCCTATGCAAATCTCTCTCATGCATATTCATTAGGGCTAGCCTGAAAACCCGATTGGCCTGGTGTTCCTCCAGGACAGGGTTGGGAATCACTGGTCTAGAAGACAGTAACAAGGGTTAGGAGGGGGAAAGAAAAATTGAGGATAAGGAATTAATTTGCTCGTACAGTCACATAAACTCTTGCAAAAGGAATTAAATTAAATGTAAACTGTGCTGGCCCAAGAAGGGCCATAAAAGGAAAATATTCATAAAAGGAAAATATTAATTGATTGAGATGGTACTAGCTCATTATAATGCTTCACAAGAATAGCGATGATGTCTTGAAGTGGTTGCGAAATGGAAAACAGCAGTTCTGACCAAATTTTACCCTGTTAGTTTTAATTCTGAAGGACAAATTTGCAATAAACCCAGCGTCCACCAAAGCACTTGTCTCCCGAGACCGAATACGATTGAAGTCCCATTTCCTATGCATTAGTGCTTTTACTTCAAGATCTTGGCCTGATCGACCCAAGCACAGTTAAGGGGAGGAGTTGCGTTGTCTCTGGAACGACGAAGTCTCTATTTGATGAAGTTCTTAATTGTCCACCTTTGACCGGTGCAACTTCTCAGGATTAGCACAACGCCGGAATTCAGTTCCACCTCTATGCAGCGTCCCGTGCCTTTGTTCATGACTGCTCCGTTCTAAAACCAAAGACGGGTTTATTTCAGTCGTGCATTCAAAGTAGCCAAATATCAGGGAAGAAAATGAAGTCCAACAAAGTTAGAAAAGTATTCTAGAATGTTGAAGTAGAAGCCATGAGTAGGGAAAAGCAGTGAAAATTATTATAATGCAGACCAGGATACTAGAAGGAGCCAGAGCAGAAGTGTTTTGGTACTCTGGTCTGCTTTACAGGCACATAAAACATGATGGCAGATAAAATAAAAACCATACTGCCCATTCTACAGCTCAGCCTGAGCTTTACAGCCCCTTTTCTTCAGAGATCTTCTGTGCTTTTCATATTCTTTCAGGAATTCTGCTGCTGTTCTTGTTTCTCGCCTCATCACCCTTTCTGTGAAGAAATATCTCCTCAGGCTGCTCTTGAATCTAGTTCCTCTCACCCTCATCTCATCACCCCTTGTTTTAGAGCAGCCATTCTCAAACTTGACCTGAGGGAGTGCTCATGAGTCAGGATTTTAGGATATCGTAATGAAAATGCATGAGAAATTTGCACGCAATCAAGGCAGTGCATGCAAATCTCTCATCCATATTCATTGTGTTTATCCCGAACATCTAACTGGGTAGTTTTGAGAAGTATTGATCTAAATCCTCCTTTCATTTGAAAGAGGTCTGCTTCCTGTGTCTTTATTTCTTGGAGGTAGAGTTGCCAGATTTTCTTTTTGCCATCCTAGTTATGCCCACCCTGCCCCCAAGCCCGCCCTAGCCACCCCCCCCCCCACTGCCTGCTCTTTTCAGGCAGGGATGAAGTCCACGCATGCCGAGTTTTGAAAAGCCATCCAGACCCCCGGACATGTCCTCAAAAGGAGAACATGTCCGGGGAAATCCGGACGTCTGGTAATGGTAACCCGACTTGGAGGCATTTAAATGTCTCTCTCCTGTCTCCTTTTCTGGCCCTTTCCTTAAGGCTTTACATATTTAGATATTTGATTTGAGGGTGTTGGAAAGGCTGGGCCTGTGCAGATCACTCTGGGCCCACCTATTTAGTAGTAGCAACACAGATGAATGAAAGGCCCACCTATTTAGTAGTAGCAACACAGATGAATGAAAGGTTAACTAGAGGCAATGTCAACATCTGCTCTACCTTTTGCCCACCTGTTATCCTCAGACACCACCAAAAAATCAGTTCTGGCCATGCCACTGCTTTAAGCTTGTCCCAGTGTGCTTTATGATGAAGACCACTGACAATTTTAATAGCCTCTGAAACAACGCTATTTGATCTATATCCTTTGGAAGGTTTGGTCTCTGGAATTGGACACAACCTACCAATGAAGTCTCAATACTGTGGACTTGTACAGAAGATTGTTACTCTTTTGCCTGTTCACCCAAAACATCTTTCTGGCTTTTGCTGCCACCTTATCATACCCAGTTCCCATTCATGGTCTGGAGACAGAAGATCTTTACTTCTTACACTTGCACCTTATTTTTATGGAATGTTTGAACTCCACATGAAAGACCCCTGTTTATTTTGTTTTTTGTACCTTCTAAACTCTAGACCAGGGATAGGTAACTTTGGTCCTCAAGTGCCACAGACAGATCAGCTTTTCAGGATATCCACAATGAATATGCATGAGGTAAATTTGCATGCACTACCTCCATTGTTTGCAAATCTATCTCATGCATATTCATTGTGGATATCCTGAAGGACCAGAGTTGGCTATTCCTGCTCTAGACCAGACTTCAAGCTTCACTAGATCCCTCATCGTGTTACACTGTGTCTACCTGTTGCAGATTTCAGTATAATCCACAAAATAGCAAATATCATTTAAAGAGTGTTGAAAAGGGTAGTAATGAGGACTGCATTTAGTATAATTTGCACATGTATCTCTGACACTTGAATGCCATGTATAAGTTATAACATTCTACAGTATAAGTTACACACGTAAGGGGAAGTTTCACCCAGGCTCCACCAATGTGTACAACCTCCCTTCAAATGTATGCTATTAGGTGCATTTTCAAAAAACACTAAGACATCCAAAACAACCAGCATAAATCGGCATTTGGATGTCCTAATCACCAGGACGTTCAAGTGTCAATTTTCAAAACCATTTTTCTGGATGTTATGCAAGGTATCCAAAAGTAAAAGGGACGTGTTGGAGGTGTGTTCTGGGTAGGCTTTGGGCGTGCTTAGACTTGGATGTCTTGCGTTGATAATCAAATGTTTCCCAAGATATCCTGGATAGAACTTAGTTGTCTGAGGTCAGACCTTTTTTAAAAGCGTCTAAGTGCCAAAAAGGTACTCAAACTGACTAAATGACCACTGGGGGGCATTACATAATGAAACCCCCAACACACACATTCCTCCAGTAGTCACTGACCCTCTCCTACCCCCCCAAGCCTAGTAGGGAAAGCCTAGTAGAGTAATACACAGGTGTCTTAAGTAGCCTTATGTAGCCTGGAGGGTGGACTAATGAGCCATAGAGAGGAGGACCCAGGCCCATAAGCCACTCTAACCACATTTATGGTGGAAAGTGCACACCAAAATCCTACTATACTGCCATATAGGTGCCATTGGGGTGGTAGATGGTTACAGTAGGTTTTTATGGAGAGCTCACCATACATTATAAGGGGGTTCTGGTGAGATGTATACCTGGCACCCTTTAAGTGAAGTTCACTGACGTGCTCTTTACGGTGTCCCACTGGTCTGTTGTCCATTACAATGCTGGCCCCTCCCACATCCAAATGATCTGGATTTGGACATTTTGCACTTATGCATTTCTGTGGTCAAAAATGGCAAACTTAGGTGTCCTAAGGTTGGAAGTCCCATCGGAAGTCCCATTGGAAGTCCCATGGTGTAAAAAATGGGCGTTTCTTCATCTCCACCTTTGGACATCTTGCAGGAGATGTCCAAAATCAGACATCCTATCAATAATGACCTTCTATGTGAATTTAGCACATATTTATAGGTTGAATTCTGGCATTTATGTATACACTTATTCATATACATGCCATTAATCTAGACATGCAATACATGGTACCAAATATATTACTCTCACCCAGAGATAATCCACTCAACATTAACAATATTATTGTCCCAAGTACATTAACTTGCTTAAAAAGGGTTGGTCTTTCAGATAGCAAATATGGGAGTCAAACTTTAGTTCAAGCGGCACCAGAACATCTCCCAATCTTCACAAGTTCAAACAAGCATCATCATTCTTTTTCTTTTTCCTTTTTAATCTTTTTTTTTTTTTAAATCTAAATGTTTAATTCAAATTCGGTTCATATTCAAAAATAAGGGCCACTTACCTTTAACAGAACAGACAATGGAGCTCATTTTCAAAAAAGTTAGACGTCCAAAAAACTGAATAAACTAGCACTTGGACGTCATACTAGTCAAAATGTCTAAGTGAGCATTCTCAAAACAGACTTTCTAGATGTCTTTCTGGTCACTCTCTCTCCAGTTTGTCTAAAAAATTTTTTTGGGGGGAGGGGGTGTTAGAGGCATGTTTTGGGTGGGCTTAGGGCAGACTTAGGACTTGGACATTCTGCATAGATAATCAAACTTTTAAGAAAGGTGGTCCAGGCTCGTAGGCACCTGGACCAATCAGGCCTTAGGATTAGTGGGGATGGGCGGACCCGCTATGCCTAAGGCCTGATTGGTCCAGGCTTCTAGAGCCTGGGCCAATCAGGCCTTAGACTTAGCAGGGATAGGCTGGGAAGTTGCGGGCTCGTCTCATTTCGACGAGGCGGGCCTGTCGGCTGGACGGCAGCAAGACCCGTCCAGCCGACAAACATTTAAAGGTTAGTTGGGGGGAGGTTAGTTGGGGGGTATGTTAGGGGAGTCATGGGGGGTCCAGAGGGGGTCCAGCTTTCCGGCAGGAGGGGTTCGGCACCCTCCTGCCGGCGATTGGGTATTTTAGGGAGCGGTGTTCCGGCAGGAGGGGTTCGGCACCCTCCTGCCGGTGATCAGACAGGCGGCCACGGCCGCTATACTTATTGCGGCAGGGAGATCCCTTGCAGCGATAAGTATAGCGGCCGCGTCTACTTACAATGTAGGCCAGCATTTTGCTGGCCTACATTTTAAGCGTCTCTTCCTCTACTAGGGAGATGCGTAGGGCCGACTAGGTTCGCCTAAGGCCCTTAGGCGAGCTTAGGCATCTTGCGGACCTCCCTGGGCTCTCGGAGGCGCCTTCAATATAGGTGGCCTGCCTGGAAAGCATTTTTTAAAAAAACGTGCATCTCGATTGGTTGATTAGACAGCTGTAGGACGCCTACAGCTGCCTAAAACAGGGACAGCACTTTGCAGAATCAGGGCCTTTATGTCTTAGAATACCCCTCTGCTTTGCCCAGCTGTCTGTGAGCAGTTTGTTAAGAATGCTGGCTGCTTGAATGTCCGAAAAGCTTGCATTTGTGCGTTTTTATATTCGAGAATGGCCAAACACATTTAGATAAATCATTAAAAAAAAAAAAAGAAAAAAGATAGACGTCTTGCAGTTTTGAAAAAGAAAATGAGCTCTACTAGATTTATGGATGTGTTTCTCAAAATGTCCAAACTCAGACTTAGATGTCCTATTGAAAATGCCCCTCACTATTTCTATTTTTAGTTTGTAACCTGTTCCATTAAAAGGTAAGTGCTCCTTATTTTTTAATATGAACTGGATTTGAGTGAAACAGTTAAGAAAAAAGAAAAAGCTGATGTTTATTTAGACCTGTGAAGATTGGGAGCTCTTTTAGTGCTGATTGAATTAATGTTTGCCTACTATACTTGCTATCTGATGGCCCAACCTTTTTTAAGCCAGTTAATATACCTGGGGTATTGGTATTGCTATATTATTCTAAACATAACTGCTAGCACCTAATTCATAAAATTGTCCTTTCGCGTCCTTTGTGTCATAAGTATTCCAGGCTTCGGATACTCCACACATGTCTCTAGTGCCCCCTAGTTTAGTGGAGGACCTTGCTAATTCAAATCAATACATAAATATGACCCCTTGAGTCATGAGTTTAAAGAAAGCAGAGATACGAACCTGTACAAAACTCCAACGTTTATGGAGGCTGCTTTTTACTTTCTCACAATCAAGAAGTTGTGGGAAATGATTCTTATTATTGTCCACTAAGCAGCGGGTGTCAGGCAAAAATGTCGTGCTTCCAAGAGCACCCAGGTGAAGGTATCCTTCCTTGGTGTACCTAGCAAGCTAAACAGGAACCAGATGTTAATAATTGTGTACCACAGAACTAATAAATATGTACAGTCAAATCTTGGTTTGCGAGTGTTTTGCAAGACGAGCAAAACATTATCGCAAAACTTGTCTCGCAAGCAGAATGTTGACTTGATTTGTGAGCACCCCCCCACCCCCGAGAACCGGCATCGCTCACCCCCCGCTCAAACCGGCACCCCCCCCCGTGTGAACCGTCACCCCCCCCCACGCAAACAACTTGAACTTACACCCCACCCCACCCCCCGTCTGGCACCGGCACACAGCCCACAGGACGTGCCGGTGCCACTTGAAGATCTTCCTGCCTCTGCCGGGCCTTGAGCATGCATCTGCGCATGCTCAAGGCCTTCTAATTCTCCCTCTCGCCGAGATTCTCGGAGATCATATGTTATTCGCCGTTTTCTATTAAAAACCATCGTGAATATGGTGAAACTGCAAATAACATGGTGGGAGACCTGGCCTGTTCCTGAAGGAGAGGCAAAACACGTTAAAGAAAGTGCTGGGAATCGGCCATTTTCTCTATAAAAGCTTGGAATCGGTGATTTCTCTATGCAAGCTGATGTAATTTGGGGGGGAGGAGCCAGCAAGCTAAAAACCGTGAATGCTGAAACTGCGAATATGGAGGGAGAAGTGTAGAAATAATAGACAGACACATTATCAATCAAGAGTTCAGCAATAAAACTGTAGAAGGTTCATTAACACTACCTCAGGGTTCGGTGCTGGGGCCAATCCTGTTCAATATGTATGTAAGTGACATTGCTGAAGGGTTAGAAGGAAAAGTGTGCCTTTTTGCAGATGATACCAAGATTTGAAACAGAGTAGACACCGAAGAGGGAGTGGAGAATATGAAAAAGGATCTGCAAAAGTTAGAGGAATGGTCTAATGCCTGGCAACTGCATATGCTCAAGACCTTCTAGAGAGAGCGAGAGCCAGAAGGCCTTGAGCATGCGCAGATGCTCAAGGCCCAGCCCAGGCAAGAAGCAGGATCTTCGGGCATCGGCACATCCTATGCGTTGGTGCTTGTGCCAGATCGGGGTAAGGGATCGTGTTTGGGCAGGTGGTGGATGCCAGATTGGAGGGAGGATGATGCGAGCAGGGAGGGGGGGGAGCGATGCCGGTTCTTGGGGGGGGGTGATGCCGGTTCTTGGGGGATGGGGGCTGGTGGAGCAGTGCCGGTGGCCTCAGGGGTGGGGGGTAAAGTGGAGCAGCACTGGTGGCCTCGGGGGGGGGGGGGGAGGGAACGAATCAAGCGAGTTTCCCTTACATCCTATAGGGAAACTCGCTTTGGTTAACGAGCATGTTTCTGGAACAAATTATGCTCGTAAACCAAGGTTCCACTGTATTTTCATTAAAAAAAATACTGACTCCAGTGTTTAAATATCAACATGTTTTCATGGTTTTCTTAAATTTAGCAAAGGAGGATTCCTGACATAAATGAAGTGGTCAAAAAATCCAGAGGGAAGGCCTCAAATATGACAACGGCCTTTGTATTTGATACAGTGCTAAGAAAGCATGGGATTCTTCAGTTGTTTGTTCCGTGGTACGCCCCTCAGCTGATGGTCATATTATGAGTGTGGCATTAACGACACGTGCTTTCTGATTACTATTTCTAGCTGGCTGATCCTGTTCAATGGAAGAAGGTTAATTAGGCCCCTAAGAAGCCAAGAAATAAAAGCCTTGATGACCTTCAGTAGCTCCGTCTGAATCTAATTTGCTTTCTTAGCTTCTCTTCTCATCAAGAACACCACAGCTTTCATTTAACTTTTTCATTTACTAAGGAAAGGAATTAATCTCGAAATATAAAATTAATGGTCTGTTACGTTCATTGAATACATTTAAGGGTCAGCAAACAAATTGAAGGCGATAGTTTTACATTTACAATTGGTTTTGAAACTCTTTTCAGTATTGATGGTCAATTATTTTGGATTGATAGGGATAGAGTTCAATAAAGCTAGCCTGATTCGTGTTATCATGGGAGGCTGAGATTTTCTTTTTTGCATTCTTATCCCTTGGGATATGCAAACATTGTGAAGAAAATGCTGAATTCCCCAAAATATCCAGAAGGGATTGTGATTCAGTTAAGGCACGTATCTGGAAAATGCCTGTTTCAAGCTTATTCATTTTGATTCCCATCCAGCTAGCATCCAAAATCTCAGTCCTTCTCTAGTTTCAAATGCATGGTTAGAAAATTAAATGCCCACTAGAAAATTGCTGTAATAAAAGTGCAAACAGGGGCTGACCCCATGGTGTAAGTCCTGTCTGATGAGGCTGTCGAAGATCAAATGGGCCATGGAGGAAACAGGTTCAGACAGGTATTAACGTAGAACAAAATCTTTTCCAGAGAAAGGAAAATGGTAAAACCAGAGGACATAATTTGAGGTTGATGGGTGATAGACTCAATAATAATAATAATTTTATTCTTATATACTGCCAAAGCCATGGTAGTTCAAGGCAGTTTACAACAAAGAAGAGCTGGACAAACAGCGAATACAGGTACAATGTAAGATCATAAAAAAAATATAGGAGAGCATGATACAGAGGTGAGGCATAAGAGAATTTGGGGAACAATTTGGTTAGGGTAAGGAAATTCTTTTTTACGGAGAGGGTGGTGGATGCCTGGAATGCGCTCCTAAGAGAGGTGGTGGAGATGAAAACAGTGATAGAGTTCAAAAAAGCGTGGAATGAACACAGAGAATCTAGAATCAGAAAATAATAGTAAATATTGAAGAACTAAGGCCAGTACTGGGCAGACTTGCACGGTCTGTGACTGTATATGGCCGTTTGGGGGAGGACAGGCTGGGGAGGGCTTCAATGGCTGGGAGGGTGTAGATGGACTGGAGTAAGCTTTGACGGAGACTTCAGGAGTTGGAACCTAAGAACAGTACCGGGCAGAGCTTTGGATTCTTGCCCAGAAATAGCTAAGAAGAAGAAGGAAAACAAAAAATCAAAAACAAAATTTTAGATTGAATAAGGTTGGGCAGATTAGATGGACCATTCGGGTATTTATCTGCCATCATCATCCACTATGTTACTATGTTACTCTGGGTGAGAGGAAAATGAAAGCTGATACTGTAGCGACCCACTGTGTGGTGCTAAGGCTGAAAACACAAAACGGGTAATTCTATAAATTGTAACCTCAGTCTCGGCATCCCGATTCTATGCAACTTAGCACCAGTTCTATAATGGCAATCCGGTGCCAAGACTTCAATATAGAATAGTAGCATAAGGTTACCAGTGGCATAGTGAGGATAGGAGGCGCCTGGGGTGGGGGCACCCCCCGCACCCTCCTCTCTTCCCCCCGCTCCTTCTGCGCCAACTCACCCGCACTGCACCAACACCCTCCCTTCTCATCCCACACCTCTTAAAATCTTCGCCAGCGTGAGCAGCTTCTTCAGCCTGCTGCTCCCACTGATTTTCCCTCTGATGTCACTTCTTGGCCCCACGACCCGGAAGTAATTTCAGAGGAAGCCAGGCTGGCGCGCGCATCAAGCTAGAGTAGTTGCTCGTGCTGGCAAAGATTTTTAAAAAGGTACGGGGAGCGGGGCAGGGAAAATGTGAGCACGGCATGGGGGAGGGAGAGGTGCCGTTGCCCCCACCAAGACGGTGCCCGGGCCAGTCTGTCCCCATTATTACGTCACTGCATAGGTATGTGTGTCCTCTTATGCCATGTCAATAGCAAGCATAAGTTGGTGCACCTAGGTACGGCAAGTGATTCATGCAGTTTATAGTATTCTATAATTTATATGCATAATTTATGCATATAAATTATATGCATAGGACACACCTATAGTCTGTCCATGGTCTATCCCACATGTGCACCCCCTTAGCAGTTAGAAGCTATGGCATTTAGGGCTTGATTCTATAAATGTTAGGCATTGGTCCACGCGGTTGTCAATCATCCACAAGGTGTCCTTTATAGAATCACACCTAGCAGCGCCTAGGCATCCTTAGCTGTCGCTAGACGTTGTGGAAGTAGGTACCAGTATATTAAGTCAGGTTTTACCGGTGCCTCTCTCGCACACCTAGCAATGCCTACGTTTAACACGCCTATTATCTGCGCCTACTTTTCAGGTAAGTGTAGTTAGGCGTGGGAGAATGCCTGGACTTAAGCGTCACTAGGTGTCGTGCTGATATCAACACGTAAGTCTAATTAACAATTAAAGTAATTTTTAAAATCATTTTTTTAATGGCATGGTCAATTACCACGCCAATTAACCAATTTAAACAAATTAATTTGCTTGCAGATTTAAGTTAGGAGTCGCAAGGCATCCTCAATGAGGGCATCTAGCAGCGCTTAACCTAGACTACATTTATAGAATCAGGCCCTTAGGCACTACCTTATAGAACAGCACCTAATGTACACAGACCCCTGTCAATGTGATGGCGCAAGCGTGCGCATGATGTCATCACGTCACATCCGCGCATGCACGGATGCCCTCCTGCCCGACAAGAGCAGGCAGAGGGGCATAGTGCTGGGGCGGGGCTAGGGTGGGGCATAACGGGGCAGGGATGGGTGGAACTAGGCGAGTCTGGGGGCGGGTCTAGGGGGGGTCTGGATTTTCTGTTTGGAAAATCTGGTAACCCTAAATATAGGGAAAAGTTACCAAACCTATCCTGCAGTGTTATTAGGACCTGTTTTGGGCTCTTCTGGGAGAACGGACTCTAAAATTGAATGAATAAATAAATAAATAAAATACATAGTTCTCAGAGAAGATTCAATTTAATTATGACATAAAAGTGTTCTAACGCTTAATTAAAATGATTAGCTTCCAAATTAATACTGGACAAATCTTGTGCAAGAAAGCTCCAACGGACTATAAGAAATGCTCAAAAGGCAACCCAGAGGTCAAACGGTTCCGTGTAGCAGAGCAAATCTTATGCTACTGAACTACTCAGGCTCTGTCAGAAGATTATATCTTTCCTTGCCCCGTTCAAAAGCATATCTTGAGTCTACCGGCAACCAAAGTGACCTCCAGAAAGTCAGTCAGTAGAGACTGTCAAAGAGATTGGGCTACATAAGAGAATTCTCTGGGAGCAGAATGCTCATCTATTCTGGGGTCCTTGGAGAACATTGATGCCAATAATGACCAACATTGACCCTTCCCCCTTTTACTAAGTCATGGTAGAGGTTTCTACCAAGGCCTGGAATGCTAAATGTTCCAACGCTTATAGAATTTAGCACCACAGGCCGCAGTAGAAACCTCTACCATGTCTTAGTAAAAAGAGGGTCTTAATTTGTAACCATAGAAATATCCTTTATTTAGTGTTAAAAAAAAGGGGGGAGGGCTGCAGAACTGCTTCAGAAGAGAGACAAAGAGCATAGCATTTTCTTTGAAAAGCTATTGGTCTAAAACAGTGTATTGCAAACGTGTGCTGCGGCACGCCAGCGTGCCTCCTGAGATTTCAGGTGTGCCGCGGTACACTGGGGAAGAGGACAGGCGTCGGCTGACTGTCTACAGCAGTGGTTCCCAACCCTGTCCTGGAGGAACACCAGGCCAATTGGGTTTTCAGGCTAGCCCTAATGAATATGCATGAAGCAAATTTGCATGCCTATCACTTCCATCCTATGCAAATCTCTGTCATGCATATTCATTAGGGCTAGCCTGAAAACCCGATTGGCCTGGTGTTCCTCCAGGACAGGGTTGGGAATCACTGGTCTACAGGACGTGCCTCTCGCAAAGAGAGGCACGTCCTCTAAGCAATCTCCCGACGCCGGCACCTCTTCTCTCTGCCGGCCCTTCTCTCCAGCGCAGGTCCTTCTCTCGGCGCAAGGCCCATTTGAAGGGCCTTTGCTCATGCGCTGATGTCACGCATGCATGTGACGTCATTGCACTGATGACAGCGCACTTCCAGGTGTCTTGAGCTGGGGACATTAGGTTTAGTGTGTCCCAGCTTGAAGAAGTTTGCGAGACACTGTTCTAGAAGGAGTTCACAGAAGCTAAGGAAGGACGTATGTTTTGTTTAGGAAGTGGTTTATGAACAATGGAATGGAAAATTATGGCTTTTTATTCATGGAATACTTTGGTGACTTTTTCTTAATTAGAACCAGCATACATTTTTAGCCTTGGTTTAACAGAACGGAAGGGCTTAGAAGATCACATATAGAGGTCAATATTCAAAAGGGTTTAATCAATCAGGATTGGATCCAGACTCCCAGGAGTCCGCTCAAACATATTTGTGGTAAAAAATTTTCAAAAGTAGATTTTTTTTTTTTTTTGCCCCCAACTATGATGTTCCCTCCCCCCTTTCTTCAGAACTTGTTAACTTATTGCCATGAAGAAAAACATAAGCATCTAACCTGAGGCCCCCAGCCGTGGCAAGGGTACATTATTGCTGTGTGATTCTCCGGAGGACCCTGATCGAGGCACATGTCCTTCACTTTGTTGTTCCGTAGCTGTGGAAAGAAAATTGTTACTCAGAATGGACAGGCACTTTCCAGGCATGAAACCTCATGGGTTGGTAACAAACCTTAGAATTATAGAAGTGGTTGATTCTTTTTTATATTGTATAAAACACCTACTCTGGGTACTATAGCACTGAGCAGGGCTTCCCAGATCTGTCCTGGGGAATCTCTCAGTCAGGTTTTCAGGATACTCGCAAAGAATATGCATGAGGTGGGTTTGCCTACACGACATCTCCAATGTGGATTTCGATTTTAGGTGTAATTACTTGTCTTTTAAACTTAAGTTGAGTTATATTCAGTTGCGGTGTGGATTTTCTTTGTTAAGAAGGCTTATCATTATGACTTTTATTCTTAGGGTTTATAAAGGGTAAATATAGGGGTCCTTTTACTAAGGTGAGCTAGCTGATGTAGCAAGCGCTAAACTCTAACGTGCCCATTCTATTCTATGGACGTGTTAGCGTTTAGCGTGCGCTAAATCGGCGTAGTAAAAGAGGGGGAAAGTTAGGTATTCATTTTCCAGCTAATTGAGGTATTGTTTGAGAGTACAACCCCCCAACCCCCCTCCAAACTCCTCCCCAACCCCCCAACCCCCCCACCTCCAAATCCCACCCCCAAACCTCCCTCAACCCCCCCCCAAACCTCCCCCAAACCCCCCCCCCACATGAATTATAGACAGGTACATTTTCCAGTTCAATCAAATTTATACATTTCTGCAGCCGAGGACAAGTCTGGGCAGAAAAGCCACAAAACCAAAGCAGCAGATTCAAGACCAGCAAGAGGAAAGGTGCAACAGTATTTATTTCTACAATTTCTTAATTCAATAGAAAGAGTTTAACCCCTTTCAAATCTAAGCAGGTGTTTTCCACATTTGTGTCTGCAGACTGACACATGAGAGCTTCATCGTTTTTGGTTTTCACAATGGGTTCTTGTTTTGCAGGACCAAATATTTAACTTAAAAACAGTTTTTTTAAAAATTTTTTTATTTGAATTACCTCCCCATATGCCATGGTGCTGTTGTATCTCCTCATCTCTGGGTACACATGGTCCAGATACCACTGAAAATTTTTACACTTCAATTTCTTCCTTAGGGATTTCCTTTCAGAAATATCACCTATATCGATGCCTGTATTCTGGAAAAAGTTGTTAGAAACTTGATTAATCATTGCATTACTGCAAAATGTCTTTCTCTAGATGAAAGTTGCATTTTTCTGCCAAATTATACTTTACTAGCAATTACTTCAAACATTTATAATGAGTTTACAGTTTCAAGGAATATATAACATATGTAACATAGTAACATAGTAGATGACGGCAGATAAAGACCCGAATGGTCCATCCAGTCTGCCCAACCTGATTCAATTTAAATTTTTTAATTTTTTCTTCTTAGCTTTACCCAGTACTGTGCTTGGGTTCCAACTGCCGAAATCTCTGTTAAGACTTACTCCAGCCCATCTACACCCTCCCAGCCATTGAAGCCCTCTCCAGCCCATCCTCCCCCAAACGGCCATATACAGACACAGACCGTGCAAGTCTGCCCAGTACTGGCCTTAGTTCAATATTTAATCTTATTTTCTGATTCAAGATCCTCTGTGTTCATCCCACGCTTCTTTGAACTCAGTCACAGTTTTACTCTCCACCACCTCTCTCGGGAGCGCATTCCAGGCATCCACTACCCTCTCCGTAAAGTAGAATTTCCTAACATTGCCCCTGAATCTACCACCCCTCAACCTCAAATTATGTCCTCTGGTTTTACCATTTTCCTTTCTCTGGAAAAGATTTTGTTCTACGTTAATGCCCTTCAAGTATTTGAACGTCTGAATCATATCTCCCCTGTCCCTCCTTTCCTCTAGGACATACATATTCAGGGCTTCCAGTCTCTCCTCATACGTCTTATGGCACAAGCCTCCTATCATTTTCCTATCATATGCTGCTACAAGACAGCAGTAATATATTTATTTATTTAAAAAATGTATATATAGTCTTTCCCTAGGCAGCTTAAATAATAAAAACATACATAAAGTTATTTAAAAAATACCCAAATTATTAAGCATACAGCTACCCCCATCCCCCCTGATTATATAAAAGATGCCTAACTTCCTCCCTCTCCCCCCCCCCCAATTTATCAAGCTGCGCTAAAGGTTTTTAGCACAGACTGGAGGGGTAAGTGCTTCAACGCTCATAGGATTTCTATGAGCGTTGGAGCAGTTACTTACCTTGCCAGCCCACTCTAAAAACCTCTAGCGCAGGCATTTCCAACTTCGAACAGGTTGTGATCTTCTTTTACCTGTCTAGAAAAGTCTTATATCGACAATCTTTTACCTTAGGAGAGGTAAATAAGTGAGAACTTCTAGTTTCCCTCAAAGGCCTGTGTAATTCAAAGTGGAGGGAAAGATAAGATGGAGACAATCCCGATACTAGTTTAAAGCAAGTGCAAGCAAAGTTGAATAATGCTCTTCCTTCAATGCAATAATCAATAGTACGGGCTAGTTGTTCTTTTTTAAGCCAAAGATGAAACGGACAGCTTTATTGGGGGGAGGCAGACAGGAGGATGGGTGCCGGCGCCCCCCTCCATGACAGAAACTAAGAAGTGGATGAGGGGAAGAGCGGCATGCTTGAAAGACAAGCCATTTCGTGTTAGAATAGATGAAGAGAACTACCATTTGGAAATGCCCACCTCCTTGAAGACTCGTCTGGTGGGGTGGATGTCATTGGCGCAATATTGGTCAACAGCCTTACATGGGAAGATACCTGGCAGCTCTCCTTCAGCTTATTTTGATTCAAAATGGCCCCAGCTTAAAAACAAATGAAGACCACTGACTTATACGGTTGTGCTTTTATTCAGCCCTTAATTGCATAAGATAACTGCATAATTTTGGCCACATACAAAGCTGTCTTATGCGGTTAACGGCTAAATTTGCACTTAACCACATACGTTTTTGCCAGAAACATACAACTGGATATTCAACGCCAGTACCTGAACATGGCCCGGCACTAAATATCCGGGAATATAGCCAGCAACGGATATAAAAACGCTGACTACCTTCAGCTGAATATTGGCTAGATTTTTAATGCCTGTGCGATTGGGATTCGTGACTGAAAAATCACCAGAAGATCTGCTGAACCAAATCATCAACAGCTGAGGAAATGTAAACCAAAATACACGTTACAGGGTTGTCTTTAAATCTGACTGCTGCCATTTGCTATTTCACATGGGAGACTGCTTCTGTCAAACAAAAATTTAATTGAGGCAAGAAAACATTTGTAGATAAACGTCACCACTAGGCTCTGCTCTGTTGTTCAGGTTGTTGCTTTTTTTGTTTTGTTTTGCAATATATCCCAGTTTTCTGCCATGTTCATTAAGCACAGCTGGAGAGGCAATTTGACACTGGAAGTTCTGTAATGATTTCCTAATGGGAACGTCTTCCCATGCTTTACTGGCATGAGCATTTAATGTGCCACAATGAAGCTAGGCATACGGTAACACGTGATGCCTCTTGAGATGATCTGGCGCACTTTAGTTGCACAGCAGAGATAGTCAAAGACAGCAAAGAGGTAAATATGCTTTTAATGTATCTCCACTGTATTGTTTCCCTAACTGAGTTCGAGGCTTTCATCACTGGACTGAAAACAAATATATTTGATTTGGAAAAAAAAAAATCATATCTATTTATTTTGGGGTTGGACTCGCACCTTTCCAGAAATATTGCAAATTCTCCAACCTTTCCAGACTACTCAGTTTTAGAATTAATTCTCACTTTAGTGATAGTCAAATTCCGACCACCACTATTCAGTGGTCTGTATTTTTTAAATTCTTTATTGATTTTCAAATTTTGACAGTGCAATACAACTATATTAAACATGAGCACTTAAAATATACAAAATTAATACATTACCAATCCTTTTCTCCCTCCCTTCCTCACATAACTATTACACTGCATATGCATATATTGTTGCAATATTATAGATAAATACCTTTAATAATCCCAAATACCTTCCCCTCACGGATGTGTAAGGAATCTGTAAAAAGGGAGATACCTGACATTCATTGCAATTCAACATATGCAGTCAATGGGCTCCACACCTTATTGAATGTCATACTAGACCCCAAACACTCCGCATTCATTCTCTCATATTTATACATGGAACAAATATTTGCCAACCAAAATGTGTAATTCAGTCTGTCGTAACTCTTCCAGTTATGTGTAATCATCTGGATGGCTATTCCGGTCATAATCAAGAAGAGCCGGCTTTTATATCTATCTAAAGAAGGCTTAATATGCAATATTGTACCACAAATTATGGCTTCGTAGGCTAACGGGATTGATGACTCAAGAATAATATTTATTTGTCCCCAAATTGACTTCCAGAAATTAAGTATCATTGGCCTTTAACCAGGCCAATGATATTAACCAGGCCTCTGAATATTTCCACTAACCGGCCAAGCAAGTTAGGACAGGAAAAAGACTGTCTTAGCATTATGCCCCAAGATAACTGGGCACCAGTCTGAACATTGGCCGTTGTGCATTATAATTTCATTTCGTCATGATCCATTGACAGTACCGTGTGAGACTTTGCTACCTTTCAACTCCTTGAGGCAAGAAGGGACAATACCCGGACTGGAGGAGCATCACCAGTGGGGTGCCGCAGGGCTTGGTGCTTGGACCCGTGCACTTCAACACCTTTATAAATGATCTAGACATTGGTATGACGATTGAGGTGATTAAATTTGCAGACAATACGAAGGTATTCAGAGTAGTGAAGATGCAGGGGGATTGCGAAGATCTGCAATGTGACATAATCAGGCTCGAGAAATGGGCATTGACATAGCAGATGAGGTTCAATGTGGATAAGTGTAAAGTGATGCATGTAGGTAACAAAAATCTCATGCAGAAATACAGGATGTCCGGGGCAGTACTTGGAGACCTCCCAGGAAAGAGACTTGGGAGTTCTGATCAACAAGTTGATGAAGCTGTCTGCGCAATATGTGGCGGCGGTGGAAAGGGCAAACAGAATGCTAGGAATGATAAAGAAAGGGATCATAAACAGATCGGAGAAGGTTATCATGCGCCCTCACCTGGAGTACTGCGTCCAGCACTGGTCGCCGTACATGAAGAAGGACACGGTACTACTCGAACGGGTCCAGAGAAGAGCGACTAAAATGGTTAAGGGGCTGGAAGAGTTGCCGTACAGTGAGAGATTGGAGAAGCTGGACCTCTTCTCTCTTGAAAAGAGGAGACTGAGAGGGGACATGATCGATAACATTCAAGATAATGAAAGGAATAGACTTAGTAGATAAAGACAGGTTGTTCACCCTCTCCAAGGTAGAGAGAATGAGAGAGCACTCTCTGAAGTTAAAAGGGGATAAGATTCCGTACAAACATAAGGAAGTTCTTCTTCACCCAGAGAGTGGTAGAAAGCTGGAACGCTCTTCCTGAGGCTGTTATAGGGGAAAACACCCTCCAGGGATTCAAGATCCTGAAGGGCATAGAAAAAGTAGACAGGGACAGATTTTTTAAATTAAGGGGCACCACAAGTACAAGGGGGCACTTGGAGAAATTGAAAGGGGATAGGTTTAGAACAAATGCTAGGAAGTTCTTTTTCACTCAGAGGGTAGTGGACACATGGAACGCGCTTCCAGAGGCTGTTGTAGACAAGAAAACATTAAATGGTTTCAAAGAAGGTTTGGATAGATTCCTAGAAGAAAAAGGGATTGGGGGGTATAGATAGGTATAGACCATTGCTCAGACAATGGGCCTGATGGGCCGCCGCGGGAGCGGACCGCTGAGCAGGATGGACCTATGGTCTGCCTCAGCGGAGGCAACTTCTTATGTTCTTATGTTCTTAATGTTAGACAGGTTCCTGCTGAACAAGGACGTATGCTGGTAGGACTAATCTCAGTTAGGGCGCTGGTCTTTGAGCAAAGGGCGAACTGCTGGGCATGATGGACCACTGGTCTGACCCAGCAGCGGCAATTCTTATGCTCTTATGTTACATTACATATTTCTATTCCGCCATGTTCTTATTGTATTTCCTAGACCATTGGCATAGCAAGGGTAGGAGGCGCCCATGGTGGTGGCGTACCCCCTTCCCTTCCACCGTACCCATTTAGCTTCCCTGGTGCAAGCAGCATGTCCAACTTGCTGCCCGCACCGGCGCAAGCTCTCCTTATGATGTCACTTCCTAATTGCAGGAACCTGGAAGTAACGTCAGAAGGGAGTGCTGGGGCCGGCGCAATCAGGTTGGAGCTGCTGCTCATGCCGACGAAGAGCTAGAGGCACGGCGGGGGTGAAGGGTGGGGAAGTGAAGGCACACAGTAGGGGAAGAGTGGGAAGGAGCGGGGGAGGAGAGGTGCCAGAGCCCCCCCACCCCAAGACGGTGCCCGAGGCGGTACACCCTGCCTGCCCTCTTACTACATCACTGCATAGGCCCCTGACGCAAGCTTGACGCCGAAACACGGGCCGTGTTGGGTTGCATACATTAAAACCATCTTTTGTCCCTCTTCTTGAGGCTTGTGCTTTTTAGTTGGTTTGCGTTAACTTCCGAGTTTTCCTCGTTAATATTAGGTATTGTTATCGATTCTTCACTTACATTTAAGTACCAACTGAACTCGCTTATTAAAAAGTTTTTTTTTCAGCCTCCGTGCTCTGAGAAGAGTGAGAGCACTTTTTCACCAAGAACACTTCTCTGTATTGGTTCAATCAATCATTTTGTCAAGGCTAGATTACTGCAATTCAGTGTATTTGGGTCTTTCAAAGGTCAGTCAGCAGAGACTTCAATTAATACAGAACACTGCAGCTAAACTTATCTTCGGTAAGAGTAAATTTGATCACGTAACCCCTCTGCTCAAGGAATTACATTGGCTTCCAGTGTATCTCAGAATTCAATTTAAGTGCATTTGTATTGCATTTAAGATCCTATTTGGCCTTTTTGCCACTTTGATTCCTTTAGACTGGAACGTTCATAGAGCTCATCTTGCCAGAAGTTCTCAAAAATTAAAACTTACATTTCCCTCTCTCAATGGTTAAAACAGAACCTTTAAGAGATTTAGCCATTCTTCTGCTTTTAAATTAACCGAATTCTGGAATGCTTTACCGCTTACATTAAGAAGTTTAGGTTCTTTTGCTTTATTCCGGAAAGTTCTGAAAACTTTTTTGTTTGCTAAACATTTTGGAAATTAACTATTTCACTCTTCTTTTTCTTGTCAAATTTATGTATTAGGTTTTACATTATTGTAAACCGAGTCGAGCTCCTCTTAGTTGATGACTCGGTCTATAAAACTAAGTTTTAGATTTGTACACATATCTGGATATTCAGTGCTGGGAGCTGTGCACACCCCAACATTGAATAGCTGGGCTTAGTTTAGTCTGCAGCTGGAGATGGCCTACAAGCTTTTTCATATTACTTGTGATCAGGTAGTCACTATCTTACACTTATCTTAACTTTCCTTTTTCTTATTTCTTTACTTTTCTTATTCGTATCCTACCTTCTTGTTTCTATCCTGTTTGTTTTGCCCTTAAGATATTAAAAACCTTTCCTGCCCTTTTGTGTCCAGTTTGGTTAATTTGTTGTGTACTTTCCCCTTGTTATGTTTTTATTTTAAATACAGTCGACTCCACCTAAGTGCACGTCAGTTAAGCGGACGCTTCAGTTATCCACAGCCTACCACCACGGTCCCGTTTTTTTTTTACATTAAAGTCAATGGACGTAAACTCCGAATATTTGCAATTCGGATAAGCACACAATCCATGTACGCGCACTGATGTCATAGGTCCAACCTCTATTCTTTCACGTTACGTTCACTCTGGTTAAATGCAATCACGTTCTGACTGGGAATGGCTAGGCTTCACACAGCAGCTTAAGCGCTTGGACAGCTGGGAACGTGAGCGCTCCGCTTCCATTCAAGCTATAGGGCAGAGCTTTAGGCTCTAACAGGCCATATTTAAACGGAGCTGGCTTAACTACAGCCGCCCCCTCCCCTCCTATTAAGCGCACACTGTTTAAGCGCACTTGGAGACCCGGTCCGAAGGGCGTGCCCTTAAGCCAGGGGTGTCCAATGTCGGTCCTCGAGGGCCGCAGTCCAGTCAGATTTTCAGGATTTCCCCAATGAATATTCATGAGATCTATTTGCATGCACTGCTTTCATTGTATGCTAATAGATCTCATGCATATTCATTGGGGAAATCCTGAAAACCCGACTGGATTGCGGCCCTCGAGGACCGACATTGGACACCCCTGCCTTAAGTGGAGTATTGCCCATTGTTTTTATTAATTGTATACCACTTTGATTTGACTTTTTGTTAAAAATGGCTGCATATCAAATAAAATAACTGTAACTGAATATTACCCCATCTATTTATTGTACCCAAAAAGATGAGGAAAAAGAGGTGACGGTAATTAGATGTATTAAAGGGGGGTATCAGGTCAAAAGCGCGCCGGGACAAAGGCGCGCCCAGACAATTGAGCGCAGCGCGCGCCGCCGCGCCGCTCTAAATTACTGTTTTTAGCGCTCCGACGGGGGTGTGTGTGGGGGAACCCCCTCACTTTACTTAATAGACATCGTGCCGCATTGTGGGGGGTGTGGGGGGTTGTAACCCCCCACATTTTACAGAAAACTTCACTTTTTCCCTGTTTTTAGGGAAAAAGTTCAGTTTACAGTAAAATGTGGAGGGTTACAACCCCCCAAACCCCCCATAACGCCGGCGCGATGTCTATTAAGTAAACTGGGGGGGGAGTTTCCCCAACAAAACCCCCTGTCGGAGCCCCTAAAAACTGTAATTTAGAGCGGCGCGCGCTGCGCTCAATTGTCGGCGCACGCTTTTGTCTTTTGCGCCGTTGTCTATGAACCATTAAAGGGATCTGTGCATTTATTTCTTCCTTCATCTAAATACTCCACTGTATATGTTTCAGGTAGAATCCTCTGCCCACAAATGTACGCAGCAGTAGCGTAAATTTAATTTTCTCAATGTGCAAAAAAAAAAAAATCAAATTCCATTAATTGTTTCTGTTGCTGGTCTTTGTTTTAGAAAAAAAAAAAAAAAGCAATCTATTCTAAAGTGTAGTGAAGCTTCCACTGCGTTTGGAATACATGAAAGCAAACGACAAACAACATGAGAGCATGGTAGACATAGGACCTCTTCTATTAAACTGCGCTAGCATTTCTAGCGTGGGGAGCCGCGCTGAATGGCCCGCGCAGTTCCTGAAGCTCATAGAGTTTCTATGAGCATCGGGAGCAACGCGGGCCATTCAGTGCGGCTCTCTACGCTAAAAACTGATAGCTCAGTTTAATAGAAGAGGGGGTTAGTCTTTTGGATGACGAATGCGGCCTGCCAGGTACTATTTTGAGGCCCTCAGTATGTTTATCATAATCACATAAGTAAAATAAAACAGTTTCTTGATCATTTGTCTCTTTAGCTATAAATGACAATATTATTATAAAGACTTAGCCAAAAGGAAAGATTTATAAACTATAGAGTTTTACCTCATACAAAATTATCATTTCTTTAATAGACATTAACTATTTTTTCTGAGGCCCTCCAAGTACCTACAAATCCAAAATGTGGCCCTGCAAAGGGTTTGAGTTTGAGCCCATTACATTAGATCATGACTGAGAATACATTACCTCAAGTGGCAAGTTCCATGCAATATAAACGTGTGACTTGTAATCATCCATCCAGACTTCAGCAACACGTAAAGCATTCCGTTTCGTGTAGAAGCCAATGTTGTTGTTATATGGCTTCCTTTTGCGTTCTATATGTGCAACTCTGGAACAAGGTAGAACCTCCATGCTTCCACCACACAGCCACACCTAGGACAAGACAGACAGACAGAAAAAGAAACAAAGATAATTTTAAAAAGAGGGTCAACCAAAGAAAATCAATCTCCAGTGGCCCCAGACAATGGCGTAGTAAGGGGGAGGTGGGGGTGCTGGCACCCCCTCCTCTCCGCCCCCCCCTCTTCCCACTCCTCTCCTTGCCACACGCCCCTTCCCTTCCCCCACACCTCGAGTTGTTCCCCTGCCGCGAGTAACAACTTTAACGTGCTCCTCACGACTGCGTCGTCTCTCCCACTGACATCACTTCTGGGCGCCGTGCATAGGAAATGATGTCGGAGGGAGAGCCAAAAAGGGTCGCAAGGAGCACGTTGAAGTTCTTGTTGCTTGCGGCGGTGAACAACTAGAGGAATGGGGGATGGGAAGGGGTGCGCACGCGGCAGGGGGTAGCGGGAGGGGAGGCAGAGATGAGGGCGGGGAGGGGCACCACTGCCCAGGGTGCCTCTCACCCTCGCTATGCCACTGGCCCCAGAGGTATAGACCAAATCTATTCCTTTTCTGAATAGGAAAAGGCTCTACATTTACTTGAGCATCTAAGGGCACATGAATTTTAAGCTGATAAGTACAAAAGACTTGTAGAGTTTGCATTATGCAAAAATTATCTTTATTTGACAGAGAAGATGCTGAGAGATGATTGTATAAAGGAGAACAAAGAAAAACTGTAGACAAGCGTACAAGACACAGGCTATGTTTATAATACCAATTAGTCTTTAAGCCCGTTACATTAACAGGTGCTAGAATAGATGTGTGTGTCTGTCTTTCTTTCTTTCTCTCTCTCTCTCTCTCCTTGGCCACTTTCTGTCTGTCTTTCTTTCTGTCTCTCTCTTTCCTCGGCTGTTCACCACCACCTCTTCCCTGCTCCCCCTGTCCAGCAGCAGCCCTCCCTTCGTTTTACCTCCCCCATGTCCAGCAGCACCTCTTCTCTGCTCCCCCTGTCCAGCAGCAGCCCTTCTCCCTTCCTTTTACCCCCTCTATGTCCAGCAGCACCTCTTCTCTGCTCCCCCTGTCCAGCAGCAGCCCTTCTCCCTTCCTTTTACCCCCCTGTCCAGCAGCACCTCTTCCCTGATCCCCCTGTCCAGCAGTAGGCCTTCTCCTTTCCCTGCTCCCCCCTGTCCAGCATCCACTAGCCCAGGCAGCCTCAGGGCTTTTACTAGGCCGGCCCACCTCGCATTATCGAAGTGGGCCGGCCTAGCAAATGCCCTGCGGCTGCTGCATTTGCTGGTCAGGGGGTGAGAAGAGGTGTCCCGGCAGTGCAGGAGTCAAAATGCCACTGAAATCGCTGTCGCAAGCCGCCCCACACGCCGGAAACGGAATTCGGCATGGAGGGACACAGCACGGTGGCAGGGATCACAAAACCCTACGTGCGCATGCGCGCTTAGGGTTTTATTATAGAGGATAATTGAATGCGGTTCATGTTACCACCTTTTAACAAACCAAGGGACACGACACCGTCCGTGTTTTGGTTAACACGCCTTCATCAGGGGTCCCAGGTTGACAAGCTATCAAATTAAACCGCAAACAAAAAAAACATTAGGCTGTATAAATCCAAGATGATCGCTGATCAAAGGTCTCTGTATAAACAGTGTCGGTGTCCCTTTGTTTGTTAAAAGGTGGTAACATGAACCGCATTCAATTATTGGTATAATAAACATAGCCTGCGTCTTGTTTTTCTTTGTTTCTCCTTTGTGCTGGATTTTCTTTTTGTTTTTCGAGAGATGATTGTATGCCATAAGTGACCCTATAGGGCTGGTTGATATTCCTGTAGCTTTCGCTGCTTTAGAGGGACATTATCAGCAAATCTGATTCCATAGTACTGTGGGAATACGAAAACTACTGAAATGTTCAAAGTTTTTTTTCAGTGCAATAGATAACGAAGGCTAAATACAATATATAACCAATTATTTAAAGTACAGTTGAAACCACTGAAGTGGGATGTTAGTGAGCGAGATAAATTGAACATTTGGAATGCATCCTGGGAAATCAATTAACTCTGCCCACTAGATGCAATAATATGAAACTATTCCTAACAAAAAGGATATTTTGATAAGGCAGAAATGGCACTGATATATGTGCTATATAATAAATATTATATAAATATACGTTGTAGATAGTTAAAGTCGGGGTTCATTCACACCAAAAGTAACAAAAACAGGACAGTTGACAAAATCATAAATAAACGGAGAAAAATAAACCTCAATTGTGGGTCGCCGGGACTACACAAGTACCCAAAGCTCACCACCTCATCACGGGTTTATAAAAAAACTCCGTACAGTTATAAGTTACTTTCATACTTCAACATCTCTTTAAAAGAATAGTTTTCAAAAAATTCTCAAAGGATTTGAATTTCAACGTCCTATAATTTTCTATAAGTAAGTGAAACAGCCCCAAACTAACTATATGTGTGGCAATCAGCTACAGCTGTAGATAAATTCAAAACAGAGTCTAGTAGCGTAGCGTGGCTATAAAACCTGCATAGTAGCGTGTATAAGAGAGTCAAACACTCATCTGAAGAAACATCTTCGTCCCGATAGAAAAGATCTTCTATTTCGCCTGAAAGCAGGCTACTTCAGGGGATTCGTTTACGCCAGGTTATCTCCACGCTGTCAGCTGTATACCGGGAGGCCTGTATACAGCTGTATACTGCTGCTGCTGGTGCTTCGGGGGACTTTTTTTCCCTCCGACGATTTTTTTTTAACTAATTTGGTTAACTGAGTACTGATTACCTGAGATTCTACTTGTATTAATTTAAGCAACCCACCTTCATACATTTCAAAGAGACCAATTCAGGAGCATAACTCTCAAAGGGGCCCTTTTGCAAAGATGTGCTATAAAATGGACTTGGCACATCCTAATGCAGGACTTTCATGAACTCTAAATCCATTTTTAGTGTGTTCATAAAATTGGGTATTTTTGATTGTTTTATCTGCGGTCATCCATTGATATTGTCATTTGCGTGTGGCAACTGCAAATAATTTATGCAAAAGCACTAAGGCCCCGATTCTATAAAGCAACAAGCGAAAACCAAAGTATCCACAGAGAAGAAAATCCAGAAGAAACTAAAAGAAACTCTGTGGAATGACGATGTTCCTTAAATGGACTTTATTTGAAAAATGTCAGAGTTCCAAAGGTACAATAAATCATCCACATAAAAGTAAAATAATCCACATGAAAACCTTAAAGGACCTAGTCCAGTGTGGACGCAGGACCCAACATGGTCTGCGTTTCGACAAAGAATCTTCTTCAGGGGTCCCTGATTGTCCTATAATGGTGAATACGTGGAGATGCTAATATGTGATGAACCGCAAGTAAGACGCTGCTTGCATCCAAAGTTGACTAGGTCCTTTAGGTTTTCATGTGGATTATTTTACTTTTATGTGGATGATTTTATTTTATGTGGATGATTTATTGTACCTTTGGAACTTTGACATTTTTCAACTAAAGTCCATTTAAGGAACATCGTCATTCCACAGAGTTTCTTTTGGTTTCTTCCCGATTCTATAAAGTCAGGCGCCGATATCGATTCTATAAAACTCAGCCACCCATTATAGAATCACCTGTAGCGTTACCCAAGTGTGCTTGGGTGGCACTCAGCATCTTAACATTTAAGCATTCCAATTTACGACAGACTTTTCTTCAACTAAAGTTAGGTGCCAATATTGGAACCTATCAGCACCTAATTCACAAAGAGCGTTCAGCAGCAGTCTACTCCAATTGTAAGTGTATATTAGGGGTCTCAAAGTCCCTCCTTGAGGGCCGCAATCCAGTCGGGTTTTCAGGATTTCCCCAATGAATATGCATGAGATCTATGTGCATGTACTGCTTTCAATGCATATTCATTGGGGAAATCCTGAAAACCCGACTGGATTGCGGCCCTCAAGGAGGGACTTTGAGATCCCTAGTGTATATGGACATTGTTGAAAAGGCAATAATTAGTGATACTTTTATCTATTTCTTTCACACAAATATACTCAGACTCCTGAAGCAGGCTGTAGGGCCTAAACACGTATGTGTCAAGTCCAAATATATACAATAAAGAAATCGAGCACCTAAGGTCACCTTCACTGTTTTTCTTGCCAGGTACACAACTCACCATAACCCATTTAGGGTGAGCCCTCCAAAACCCACCCAAATCCTACTGGACCCAACTGTACACCACACCAGTAGACCTTTTTGCCTTTAGGTTTCATTTTTACGAGTAGCTACAGTGAAATTTAGGTGGATTTGGGAAGGCACACATAGTCCACCATAAGTATAGTAATTAGAGTGGGATATGGTTCTGAGTTCCCACCTCTATGGTTGTCTACAGCAGTGGTTCCCAATCCTGTCCTGGAGGACCACCAGCCAGTCGGGTTTTTGGGATAACCCTAATGAATATGCATGAGAGAGATTTGCATATGATGGAGGTAACAAGCATGCAAATCTGCTCCATGCATATTCATTAGGGCTATCCTGAAAACCTGACTGGCTGGTGGTCCACCAGGACAGGGTTGGGAACCACTGGTCTACACTGCTTACTAGGCTACTCCAGGAAACGCTTGCTGCTCTAGTAGGACTGACCCATAACATATGAAGCTTGCAAACAGGCAGGTTTGTACTGTCTCATTGGCATCTTTGGGGGGTGGGAAGGGGTCAGTGACCACTGGGGGAGTGTGGATGAGGTCATGCCTTCATACCTCCAGTGGTTATCTGGTCAGTTTGGGCACCTTTTTGGCATTTATTCGTTGTTAAAATAGGTCTAGACCAGTGGTCTCAAACTCGTGGCCCATGGGCCACATGCGGCCCACCAGGTACTATTTTGAGGCCCTCGATATGTTTATCATAATCACAAAAGTAAAATAAAGCAGTTTCTTGATCATATGTCTCTTTAGCTATAAATTACAATATTATTATTAAGACTTAGCCAAAAGGAAAGATTTATAATCTACCATATTTTTCGCTCCATAAGATGCAATTTTCCCCCCTCCCCAAAAAAAAATTTGGTGGAAATAAGGGTGCATCTTATGGAGCGAACACCCAAACCACCGGTTACCTTTTTTAATGTTGATACCCTCCCTTGCTGGACGCGGCTGCCTCTCTAGCCGCTTCCGTTCTCGCGGGACCAGGCAGGCAGCCTTGTGTGCCACTCTGCCGCTACAGAAAGGAAGAGGAGGCAGCCGTGTCAGCCGACTAGGCAAGCAGTCTTGTGCACCGCTCTTCCGCTGGAGAGGCAGCTCAAAACAGCAAGTCCTGCTTCCCACACACTCCCTGCGGGCCGGGTGCGAATATCAGACATCAGATTCGGAAGCCGCTGGGAGTCCCAGCATGGCGGCGCAGCCCTGAAGAGAGCGAGCAGCTACGGAAATAGCAGCAGCGGTTGGTTCCGGCCTCCAGCTTTCCTCCCTCCTATCCCCCATGGCAGCGCTGGGTGGTACATCCGGGCCTCAGCTTCCTCCACCGCCACTCCTTTGACTCCCTTTGCGTTCGGGTGGGACATGGAGGAACGGGGCCATCAAGCTGCGCCGGAGGAACTAAAGGTATGGGGGAGAGGTCGGAGGGAGTACGGGAGGGCCTGCCTGACTGCTTCGGGTTGGGGGGTAGCGATGAAGAGTACAGGAGGAAGGAAATGACAATCCCAGCATAAGAACCAGGGTAACCAGGGGAGGGAAAGAGACAGAGCAAAGAAATGCTGTTGGAGGAGGGAGCATAGGGACAGGGACATGGAATAATGCTGGAAAGGGGAGGAATAAAGATACAGAGATGTGATACTTAATGGAAGGGGAGGAAATGGTACACATGGATAGTGATGGAGAGAAGAAAGATTATGCACTTTGGGGGGGTCTTGCCTGCCTGCTTGCTTGCCTTGGGGTGGGGGGCCCTGCCTGTCACTAGGCCTGCCTGCCCTGCCCCTTCCTACCACTAGACTACCAGAAGGGGGACAGGGTACAGAGCCTGGCAGGGAGAATTTGGTTCAGAATATTTATTTTCCTCTTCTAAATCTAAGGTGTGTCTTATGGAGCGAAAAATATGGTATAAAGCATTTTACCTCATGCAAAATTGTCATTTCTTTAATAAGGCATTAACTATTTTTTCTGAGGCCCTCCAAGTACCTTCAAACCCAAAATGTGGCCCTGCAAAGGGTTTGAGTTTGAGACCACTGATCTATACCCAAACATCCCTGGACGTTTTCTAAAATGTTTGATTATTTCAGAAATACATCCAAATCATAAGCCTGCCCTAGACCTGCCCAAATCATGCCTCTGACATGCCCCCTTGAGATATAGACACATTGCAGACAAGCATCATAGAAATCTGTCTACAAAGTATGTTTTGAAAAGAGCAAAGTGGAAGGGTTTGGCCCAGACAATGTCCATCTGCCCTTTTATGCCACATTTTGGATGTTTTTCTTTCTTGAAAATGAGCCCCATAGAATCCAAGGTTACGTTTTCTAAGCATATATAATCCAAGTCAATTTTACAGGTATCTACTTGATTATGCAAAATGCTCAAGTATCCAATAAAATTTATCTTGTGTGTTTATATTTTACGAAGACCTTAAACATTTGATTACATCTATCTTTTATTGTACGTACAATTATTGTATTATTTTGCTGGGTACTTGTGAGTCAGACTGGCCCTCGAAAAGGAAGGATGCAGGACTCGATGTGCCTTCAACTAACCCCAGTATGGATTTTCTTATATCCCTATGACTTGTATTTATATATATATATATATATATATATATATATATATACAGGTTTTGAAAAAGATGAATAAAATGCAGTGATATATTCATTAAAATAACCTCAACTGCCCAGCAGTTTTTCATTAAAGGTTTTGCTCTGTCAGTATCATATGAAATTCCCATTGCATTTAAAATGGAATTCACAGTTCAAGAATCTATCAAATAAGGCTCACAGCCATATTGCTTCGTGCTGTTTAAGCAGAGGGACCGCTTTGAAAGGACAGGATGTTCCAGGCTATATCATCTGCACAATTTTGACAAAGGTTGAACAAGTTATTTCCAAATAAGCATAGAACCACAGTCTACCCCAGCCACATTGAAAAATAAGAATAAATTTACAGGGAAAACGAATGAGTCATTGAGCAGTAGGCAATGATGACCCATGCCAGCAATAGTTAAACATACTGGGGCCGATATTGAGACCATGGGAGGGAGGTCGGCTAACTCCTGCAGTCGGTGCTGAGCTCATATATTCAATGCCAGGCTGTTTCCGGTGACCAGCTTTGAATATCCAGTCTTTTTTTCGCCAGCTATTTGGGTGGCCCGATTTGGCCACTAAACTTGATTGGTCAGCACTTTAAAATGGCAGTTAGGGGGATATTCTATAAACGGCGCCCAACCAGGCCTAAGTTAATTGAGAAACGCCATTTAAAATAGCAAAAAATGATAAAATTAAAGTGCCTACCGGCACCTAAATAAAAGGCGCCATAATCACGACTAAGTAGGTGCTTTATGGCACTTATCGCCACTAAAGGCGTGGCTATTGCCAAAAGTGGCATTAGGCACCATAAAGCACCTAAGTAGGCACGATTGATGGCATAGAGAGGCGCCAGAAATGTAGGCCCGGAAAACCCTGGCCTACATTTCCGGTGTGTGTCCCAGAGGTTTCGATTCTCTCTATGGCACTGTTGTATAATTCAAACAGACCCCAACCTTCATGAAATACTACCTTCTATGATGCCCACACCTTTCAACCATCCACTAGTGATGCTCAAATAGTAATGCTTAAATAATTTTATTATCTTATTGTAGTAGAATGGCCTCAGACACCCTTCCTCCACCGTTGATTAAAGTTCATATCTGGTGGGAGTCTTGGAGCATAATCTTCCTCATTGGCCCAAACCCTACTTTATTTATCATTTTATCTATTTGTATATTTTTTATAGAATTTTTTTCCTTTCGAAGATTTCATGCAGTTCTTATTTAAATCTTATGGTGAATTTTCTACTTAGCTTAAATCCATCCATGCAACTGGGGCTTCATGATCCTTCTGGCTCCCGCAGATGGTCAAGGCCCAGCAGAGATCGGCGGCAGGCAGCAGACTCTTTCGGCACTGGCACTTCCTGTGGGTTGGTGCTGCGTGCCGGTGCCCGATCCTAGTAAGGGTTTGGGAGGGGGACTATGCCAGTTCTCGGGGCTGGGGTGGACGAAGCCGGTTCCCAGGGGTGGGGTGGAAGCACACCTGTAGCCTTGGGGGGTGGGGGGTCTTTTGGGGATGTGGTAGGTTGGGTGGAAGCATGCCAGTGGCCTCGGGGGAGGGGGGGTTCTTTTTGGGATGTGGAACGAATTATCCAAGTTTCCCTTACTTTCTATGGGTAAACTCGCTTTGATATATGAGCGCTTTGGTTTACGAGCATGCTTCTGGAACGAATTATGCTCGCAAACCGAGGTTCCACTGTATTTACAAAGCCCTCAGCAACTTTCCTCATTAAAATATGTGAATATTCTCTCCTTTGCCTTCCTTATAACAATTTCAAAGAAGATTATCACTAACAGTCTTAGGGCCAGATTCTCAAAACTTAAGGTTGCCTTTAATGCAGTTGCTAAACTGGTTCCAGCTGGTTTTAGCATGCATGCATTTTAGTGGTGATTCTCCAAGTGTGGTGTCGGCTTTTGGTGGCCAAAAATCAGTGACTGATCCGGGGGGTGGTACTGTGCCAACATTGTGAAAAGAACATCTCTAGTGTGTGTTTTGACAATGAAACAAAATAAAAATTATATGATTCACATAAATTATAGTCTTTTTGTTGGGGGGAGGGGGGGTTGGACTAAAGTATGCTTTTTGAGTGCGCTTCTTGAGCGCGTGTATTATAGCCATGTCTTTTGTGTTTCTGGCTGTGGTTTATGATAAAATTTGACATTAAAAACAAATTACAATGGCTACAGCCGCACGCCTATGACATGAGCATATGTTACGCTCAAATGAGGCATTCATGTGATATGTGTGCTTACGGCGTTGCTTTCCTGACACAGGCGCACATTTAAGCCTCTATTGTGGTGTATTCTGCGCAAATGCCGATCACTATCACCAGCAACTGATCTCATGTAAATTTAGCAAACCTTTGCTACTCTCCGCTAACTTCATTTGCATGTGCTTTTTTTTTATTTTTTTTAGAATGACTCGCCTTTTTGAAATCATTACAATAACAACTTTGACGGCGGCCCATTGTTTTTTACCACACACTTTTGAGAATCTAGCCCTTAATTATTAGAGGCACCAGGAGACAGAAAGATTCTGAGGCTCCTAAGCACTGCTTTAGATAGCTAGGTCCTGGCTAGATGTATGAGGGAACTTGTAGCTGTAATGGTTCTTGTTTCTTCAGCCTAGGAACCTGGGAACCTGTGGACACAATCAAGGGTAGGCAATTCCGGTCATCGAGAGCCAGAGCCAGGTCAGGTTTTCAGGATATCCACAATAAATATGCATGAGATAGATTTGCATCTCAAGGAGGCAGTGCATGCAAATCCATCTCATACATATTCATTATGGTTATCCTGAAAACCTGACCTGGCTCCGGCTCTCGAGGACCAGAATTGCCTACTCCTGCAATAGGATTCTGAGGCCATAGCCCTTTCAATCTTCTGGGCTATTAACACTAACGTGCACTGCTAGTTATTTGCAGTATTTAGGTTTGTTTTTCAAACTCTTATCTATTCAGCTTACAATGTGGTAAGGCAGGGACATACATTTTAGGCAGATGAAGTCAATAGATTGTAAACTTTCTTCAGCTATGTAGGCCAGAGCAATATTTTAAACAACAGTTAACCATTTCATGACCCTACAATAATATTGGACACAGAAGAAACTCCTTATCGCTAGCAACAAGTGATGTCATAATAAAGTAAAAGTATACTATTTTGGTAGAGTCTCTTGGTGTCACTGCGAGTACCTGTAAAACAGGATCCTAGCCCTCCCATATTCAGCTGGCAATAGTCAGTGGGTTTTTTTGAACACTCACTGTTGCTGGCTAAATTAGCTCCTAACATTCAATGCTGGGCTTTGCAGCTACAGTATGTTAATTTTAGCTGTCAACCCACTGCAACTGCAAAATCTTACCGCATTTTAGTAAATGGGGCCCTGCCCCGTTGATGCAAAAGTGGCATAGTTGTATGATACAGGAGTAACAAAGGTTGCGGCATCTCTTTCACATTCCTGAGCATCTGGAAGTGTTTTCTAAAGACCTGAGGCCTGCCTGCTGAAAAATTCATGCCGCATTGCTAATACAGTCTCAACTCAAACTCTGTTGGTTTAAAAAGTGTGTCAACTGCTGTGAGGTTTATTGATTTAATCGTGTCATCAATAAAAGATAAAATGACGATGACCGACCTTCAATGGCAGATTGCGTGCACTGCTAAAGGCCAGCAAACCCAATTCCAAAGAAAGATTATGGGATGCTGGATACCGAAGCAAAAGGTCTCATACGTTTGCCTTCAGGCTACAACAGAAGAGAACAAAGAGGCTCGAGCAACTCACACACAGTGTCCAGAAACAGTAAGCATCGATACTAGTCATGCAATGACTTTTGTATTTTTAAGCATTGTGCCGTCTTATAATTACAGCCACTGCCTTTTTGCTGTGAGTCACAGCTTTTTTAATTTCAGCTACTGAGTGTTTGACACAGCAAGAATAGACACTAATAATTTTGAAGTCGTGGCTCTCAAAATAAATATTCACAGGTGTTTTTCAGCTCCTTTTTTTTGGCATGAATAGTTATTTTTCATGCAATTGTAGCTTAAAAGTGATCTCTACATGTATAAGCTTATAAACATAGTAACATAGTAAATGACGGCAGATAAAGACCCGAATGGTCCATCCAGTCTGCCCAACCCTACATGCTCCATAAAAATCAATCATTTAATTAAAATTGTCCTTTTTCTTAGATATTTCTGGGCCAGAGACCCAGAGCCCTGCCCGGTAGTGTGCTTAGTTTCTATCTACTGGAGTTTCTATCAAAGCTCACCCCAGCAATCTTAACCATTTCAGCCATCAAAGCCCTCCCAAGCCCATCTTCAAATGAATGTCCACATATGGGACACATACCATACTAGACAGCCCAGTACCGACCCTAGTTTCTTCAATATATACCCATTATTTTCTGATTAGAGATCCTCTGTGTTCATCTCACGTTCGTTTGAACTCTGTCACCGGGAGCGCATTCTACGGATCAACCACCCTCTCAGTAAAGAAGAATTTCCTAACATTACTCTTGAATCTACCACCCCTCAACCTCAAATTATGTCCTCTGGTTTTACCATTTTCCTTACTCTGGAATAGATTTTGTTCTACGTTAATACCTTTCAAGTATTTGATTGTCTGAATCATATCTCCCCTATCCCTCCTTTCCTCTAGTCTAGGGTATACATATTCAGGGCTTCCAGTCTCTCCTCAAACGTTTTCGGGTGCAAACCTCCTACCATTTTCGTTGCCTTCCTCTGGACCGCTTCAAGTCTTTTTATGTCCTTCGCCAGATACAGTCTCCAAAATTGAACCCAAGTGGGGCCTCACCATCGACCTGTACAGGGGCATCAACACCTTCTTTCTTCTACTGGTCACGCCCCTTTCTATATAGCCTAGCATCCTTCTGGCAAGAGCCACCGCCTTGTCACATTGTTTCTTTGCCTTTAGATCTTCAGACACTATCACCCCAAGGTCCCTCTCCCCATCCATGCATATCACCTCCCAGCACATACAGCTCCTTCCGATTTCAAAACCCCAAATGCATTACTTTGCATTTCTTTGCGTTGAATTTTAGTTGCCAGATATTGGACCATTCCTCTAACTTTTGCAGATCCTTTTTCATGTTTTCCACTCCCTCCTCGGTGTCTACTCTGTTACAAATCTTGGTATCATCTGCAAAAAGGCAAACCTTTCCTTCTAATCCTTTGGCAATGTTGCTCACAGACATATTGAACAGGATTGGCCCCTTATTATCATTTTGTTTTTAGTGGTGTAATAGGAATGGCCTGTTTGTTGTTCCTGTTCAATGATCATTATCCTGCTGAAATTTTGATATGTAAACCATGTCATGATATGTGTCTTATGGCTTTAAATGTTTTGTGTTCTCAATATATTTTATACAGATGAGATGAGTAAGAAGAACAACTGTATCTCGCGGAAATGTTGAGTAACCAGTAGGACAACTCTTTTAGGTCTTCCTTCAGGCAAACTTACCTCCTCAGTACAACTTCCAAATCTGGGTTACAGGATAACTCTTTCCATGGGGCTTAGAGAAACCCCATTAACAGTTGAAATTTAATGTGAAGAAGTGCAAAGAGAAAGGCGACAAAAATGATAAAAGGGATGGGACGACTTCCCTATGAGGAAAGGCTAAAGTGGCTAGGGCTCTTCAGCTTGGAGAAAAGATGGCTTGGGGTGATATGACAGAGGTCTATAAAATACTGAGTGGAGTGAAAAGAATAGATGTGAATCGCTTGTTCACTAGGACTAGGGGACCTGTGGATATGGTTCAATCAATGATCTGAAACAATATCAAGACAAGAGAATTTTGTTTCTGCAAATTGGTGCTTAACGAAATAAGATAACACTTTTCAGCTATAGTGGTAAAATAACTTTCAGAATTTAGGAAGTTGGCTGGTTGGGCTGAGAACTTTTCAGCACCCCTTCGTAGCGTTTAGTCCTCACATTTGGGTGCCATTTATAGAATCTATTCCTATAATGTATTATATAATAACTAGTCTTATAGCCCGTTACATTAACGGGTGCTAGAATATATGTGTGTCTGTCTTTATTTCTTTCTCTCTCTCTCTCTCCTTAGCCGCTTTCTGTATTTCTGTCTTTCTTTTTCCTCGGCTGTCCACCCATTCTCCCTTCCTTTTACCTTCCCTGTGTCCACCACCACCCCTTCACTGCTCCCCTTACCCAGAAGCAGCCCTTCTCCTTTTTTTTTAATCTCCCACCTGTCCAGCAGCACCTCTTTCCTGCTCCCCCGTCCAGCAGTAGGCCTTCCTTCCTTTTTCTCTCCCCGTCTCTTCCCCTGTCCAGCAGCACCCCCTTACCTCACGTCTGCCCTCCGCCGACAGCCGCGGCGGCCAACAGCCTCTGCGCCTCCTGAAGCCGACAAAACCCTAAGCCGCGCATGCGCAGTCCTACCTGCGGGGACCTACAGCGCACGGAAAACGGGAGCACACTGGTAAGAGTGCGCATGCGCGGCTTAGGGTTTTATTATATTAGATGCAGCATATTTCACTAACTGGTGTTATATGTTAGGTTAATGTTCCAAACTCAACATTTAAATTAGTTCAAATACAGCAGCTCTGTTTAGTTTTGGAGGTGATCTCCTACATCCCTATTGTGGAGTAATGCAGGTTATACGTATTTAATCACTACCAAATGAGTAGGGGCTAAAATTCAACTAACGTTGCACGAGCATTAATGATGGCTCCTTGATATGCAAGAAACACTTTTCATTTTTGCTTGTGTGCAGAGGACAGTGCCAAGATTTCCCTCACCATATCCTCCATCTACAGTAGAAGTAATCAATACTCTGTCTAGCTCTAAAAGCCCAGAGGTAGGCAATAAGTGTTTTTCCTGGGCCACAAACTGTCTAGGTCAGAATGCTGAAAAGCTCATTTAAGATTTGCAAAGGACGGGATACAAGCATCACAAGAAAGAGGCTTCTATCGATTCAACCTAATTATGTACTAAAAGGAAAGGTAGGTGAAGAGATTTCGCACAGTTCTATTCTGGATGTTCTAGGCAAGTCAATAGCATTAACACTTTTTCAGATTTACAGAGAACAATACGAAGCAAATTAAGCTACAAATGGTGTACTTAGGGCTAGATTCACTAACCTCCTTTGCGTGCCTGATCCACGGCCGATCCGTGCAGGCCTGACGAATTTACAAAACCAAAAAATTAAAATGAGGGCAATCGGAGGAACACCCCCCCTACGACCGCATGAATCGCTAGTGTAGATGGTCTGTGCCTGTGTCTAAGAGCCGTCTAGAGCCGTGACTTTTATTTTTAAACTTTTACTAGCCCAGCGAGCCCGTGGTTTTAACCCGCTTTAAAACCACGGACAAGCAGTGCAGGGAAGGGCAGGAGAGTTGGGGGCGGCAGGAGAGATTCGGGGCAGCAGGCTGGAGAGATTCAGGGTAAGAGCAGGGCGGTGAGTCGAGGCAGGCAGATCGGGGCTGAGACAGGGCAGCAGATCGGGGCAGAGAAGCAGGGCGGCAGAAGGCAAGGCAGTCGGAAAGGACCTCAGCGACTGGTCCTCAGCAGCCCAGTCGGTGTTGCTTTTTTATTTTAGTGAATCACTTCTTGCCTGCATTTGAATGCTGTTCCCTCTCATTTGCATGTGTGGACTGGAGGATGATCGGGACAGAGGTTAGTGAATCAGGTCGGAGGGAAATCGGGTTGCAAAGGGCTCGCAAACCGATCGGTACACGATCAGTTTGCTTACTGAATCTAGCTACTTAGTTTAGTTACCACCCTGAGCAGATTACCCCTTCCAGTCCTCTACCCCGGAATAGAGAGTTGCGCAAGGACAGAAATCCCACCCGTGCCCGCCAAAATCCAACCCATCCCCACCCGTTCCCGTGAGGAATCCCTCCGTCCCCGCCCGTCCCTATAAACTTCAGAAGTAATTATTTCATTTAATTATGCTACTGAATTAAAGGCTCTGGTAGAGACCCATTTACAAATAAGCAAAGACACTTTATTAATTTGGAAATATTAACTGAGAAGAATACATACTTTGCAAATGGGTTTCTACCAGAGTTTCTAATGTAAATATAAAATAGAAATACTCAGCACCATGCCACATCTCTCCCTCCATTCCCTTCACCACTATGTCCAACATTCCTCCCTCTTGCATCCCTTTCAATCTGTCCCACTGTTCCCTTTCCACCACATTTCTCACTCTCATCTTTCTCTTCCCTATCATTTGTACCTCACTCCCTCCCTATGACCAAAAATTCTCCTCTTTCTTCCATTCCCCATGTGCACACAACCATCTCTTTCCCGATCACTGACACATCCACACTCAATTCTCCATTTCTATTCCCTCCCCCACCTCAGCATCTCTTTCCCTCCCTTCCTCTCTCCTCAGTTCATGCCTTTTGTGTCCAAAAACACATTCTCTCCCCCACTTCAGCATCTCTTTCCCTCCCTTCCTTCATCCTCTCTTCCAAGTTCATGCCTTCTGTGTCCAAAAATGCACTCCCTCCCATCCCTTCATTCGAGTCCAGATAACAGCAGGGGTTGGAGTCCATAGAAACTGCCTGGCCTCATGTGGTTCAAACTCTGAGGTAGCTGCAGCATATCTGATGGCTAGAACACAGGCAGCTTAGAGTGCAAAACATGAAAAGCAGAATGTACCATAGGTGTCGGAATGGGGTGGGGGTCCTCACTGGGGCCATAGCCTCCCTAAAAATTGGCAATTGGAAGTATGTCTCTCCCGACCACATCCCCACCTCTGTAATTTTAAATGTTCGGGCAGCCAGTGGCACGACGAAATGAGCCTCCCACTGTCTGCCTGCCCCGGAAGTGTTATTTCTGCAGAATCCTACCAATGCAGAAAGAGGAAGTGCTGCAGAAAGAACACTTCTGGGGCAGGCTGATGGAGACTTGCTTTGTTGTGCCACTGGCTGCCCGAAGATTTTAAATTATAGCGGCGAGGAGGTGGCTGATTCTACAAATGGGCATCCCGATTGTAGGCAGCAGTAGGCGTCCTACCGCCGTCTGGCAGCCAATCAGGCCACTCGTTTGTAGAAAAAAATTGGCCTACATTTCAAATTGGAAAAGTAGATGTGGACGGCTGAGCTGATCGCTACACAGGAATCCCTGATCAGTTGAGCCGGCAGGATTCTCTGATACCAAGGTTTCGGGAGAAAATACCCCTTCCACAATCAGCTGAGCCGGCTGAGGCAGAGGACCCCCCCCCCTGAGATCGGTAGGAGGGATGCCCACTCTCTCCTGCCACCGGGCCCCCTCGATTCCCCAACACCCCCTAACACTCCACCATGACACCTCCCAAACATCCTCTGACGCCCCAAAACCCTACCCTGAACCCCCCATACCTTTTGAAGAAGACCAGCAAGAGGGAAGCCCAGTTCCTCCTGCTGGGAGGCCCACTTCTTACAAAATGGCAGGCCTTCTGCTTCCCAGTGCATACTAGGATGCACAGGGGAGGGGCCTGATTGGCCCAGATATCTAAGGTCCCTCCCATAGGATGGGCTTTAGGCCTCCTTCCCAGTACATCCTTTTGTAAAAGGGAGTGGGGTAACTAACTAACTAAACAAATAAATATTGTGTGCCCCCCTTGACCTTGTATTTTTGGAAAGAATAAACAAGCAAATCATCTGCCTGCAATATCAAGGGGCTTATTTTCAAAGCACTTAGACACACAAAGTAGCATACAGTAAGTTACTATGGTGCTTTGTTGTCGAACTGCTTTGAAAATGAGCCCCCAAATGTAATAAAGTGACCTGGATGTTCTCTACAATTCCTTGTTTATAATTTATTCTTTCTTTCCCTATGGATTATAAGGAGACTATGTATATTAGTATTTTAAAAGGTGTTCAGAGCCTGGCTTGGGAACTGATTTCAGGCTTTTTAGCTCAACCTTTCTAAGCCAGATATACTGTATGTCAATATCTGAACTCTGATGTATTTTCAATTATAGGATATGAGTCGGATTCAAACCACTTGGCCTTGCTTGCACAGAGAGGAGGGATTTATGTCCTGCAAAAAGCTGAAGTGACCAGCTTGCCAACACATATCTACAACCTAATAAATCCAACAATCTGATTCAATCTTTCTATGAATGGGAAAGATGTGCTAGATCAATAGGGTGACTCAGGTCTTTCTAAAAAATACTCATGTCAGCAAACTGGGTCGTAACATAGCTCTGTCTTGTGTGAAGAAAAAAAAAGACACCTAGAACTGCAGTTATCAAACTTTCTATGGCTGTGGCAATATGAAAATCAAAAATCCATGAGTATAAAAGAATCACCAAGGAAAAACAACGTACCTTCTACTCCAACAAAATAGGATCCTCCACAACCAACAGCAAAGAACTTTTCAAATTAATCAACTCACTACTTGAAACTGATCACCACAAAAGATCCTCCTCCACACAGCACGTTACTTCATATCAACAGTTCTCAATCTCAGGACCTTCTTCCAAAATACACTATCCAACTCCTCCTCAACTACCACACCCACACACACTAACTCAATCCCGGTAGGACCTGGAGCCACTTTGAGCCCCCTAACTGGTTCCAATTTCTCAAGCTCTATAATAAATATGCCAAAACCTTTTGCCGCCTAGACAATTTTCCGCCCATGAGAGCAGCCCCCACCCCCTTCAAGGCCATGCTCTTTGACTCGATCTCTCATCTTATAGCAAACGGTAAATTCCCAACCCGCCTTGGCTACATCCTCGTCTCGCCCATTGTTAAGAATCACATACACCCCATATCAACAACATCCAATTACAGACCAGTAGCCAACATCCCCTTCACCAAATTGATGGAAGGTCTGATCAACACTGCCCTGATAAATTCTCAGTATTTCACAAATACCAATCAGGATTCCGCTCACATCACAGCACCGAAACAGCCCTAGCCTCCATCATAGATCACATCACACAACTACTCAGCTCAGGGAAACGTGCACTAATACTCCAATTCGACCTTAGCAGTGCCTTCGACCTGGTGGACCACGACATCCTACTCAGCTGTCTAGACGCCATAGGTATCTTGGGCTTCCTAAAAAACCAATCCTACTAAGTCATCAGCGAGCAAACCTACTCCCAGGCTTGGACCAACCCCAAGGCTCCCCTTTATCCCCCACCCTATTCAACCTGTACCTGTCCTCCCTAGGCCAGGAACTATCCAAACTGAACCTCCAATTATACATCTACGCTGATGACATCACAATCGTCATTACCATCTCTACCCTGTCAACCGAAACCAGACACTTCCTCTCATCTATCATCAACCAAGTAGAACAATGGTCAACAAACTTGAAACTAAAGCTAAACCCGGAAAAGACCAAGATATTTATGGCCTCCCCAACAAACAAACCAACCGAATTTACTATCAACCTAAATGGAAGAAACTTCTCAATTAACTCTACCATCAAAATCCTAGGAGTCACCCTAGATCAACCAACTGACACTAGAAGCCCATACCAACATCCTAATTAAAAAATACTTCCACTTACTATGGAAACTACGCACCCTAAAACCATACTTCAATTTCACATCATTCAGACTGCTGGTCCAGTCCCTGGCCCTAAGCTCACTGGACTACTCCAACATAATCTACCTAGGATCTCACAAAAAAACATCAAGAAACTGAGACTTATCCAGAACACAGCTGTTCGACTAATATTTGGCTTGCAAAAAATCCGACCACATCACCCCATACTACAAGAAACTTCATTGGCAACCTATCAAGGCCAGAATTATCTTCAAATTCAGTTACCTCTGCTTCAAGACTCTCTCCGGCACTACACCAACCTACCTCCTGAAACACCTCACCATACAGGACAAGCTCCGCTTTTCACGCAGAACAGTACTGTTCATATTTCCTTCCCCCAAAGGATGCAAATTCAAAAGATTCCTCAACAGGACACTCTCTTTTCAAGCAGGAATCTGGAACAACACTTTAAGTGACCTAATCCTGAATTCACTAACATACCATTCATTCAGACCCTGCAATTCTGCTCAACACCTACCATGCCTTACATCCCTTCCCCCTTTTCTCCCAGTCACCTCTGTCTATCTATCCCTCCCAAATCTAACCGATGTAACCTTGCTGTCCTTACAGCTCCACTTGCTGTACACCGTCTTGAACCGGAAAGGTATGACAGATATAAATAAAGCTATTATTATTATTACTGTGGCCACAGAAAGCACACAACCCCTGGAGGTGGGAGCCAATGTCGTGTCTATGGACAGAGTGAGCAAAAATGCAAGTTTGCAATTCCTACAGTAAGGGAAGCTCTGACCTTGAGAATGTTTGACTCATATCTATACATATGCAGTCATGAATCAAACTATTGGCAATGGCATCCTGAGAGAGGAAGAAAGCACTTTGCATCATGGCTTGTTGCAATGATTTTTTAGCAATATTATATAAGACCGTTAAGCACTGAAAAGACCCTTTAAAGTAGATAGAAGCTTGTACAGAAATCCACTTAAGCTGATTGTGCTTTCTTTTTATAGGAATCCATAGCCTTGTTTATTTGGTATTTCTCTCTTCTTTCCACCTTTTCTAAATGCACAGATTTCTCTATTCTGTCCTCTTCTTTAGAAAGGGAGCTGCAACAGATCGAACAAGAAGCTTACCATCTCTGAAACGCTGCGGTTTGTCATCAGATAAGGGCTGATCTTCATATTGTAACATTTAAAAGACACAAATAATCTAATATTGTCTGTCTTGTTTATCGTCGCAATCTTTGCGGAGATGTATAAACTGCATTTACAAGCATATGTTTTTGAGCAGTTCAGCATGCAGATTTCTACGTTGTCAAATTCTATTAGGAAAATGGAAAATGACAAATTGCTACATTCAGGCATTCTGGACATTCTGATTTCAGGAACACCATTTATAGCTTAGGGCAGGGCTTCTCATATCTGTCCTTGTGACCCTCGGGGCTGGCACTTCCTTTAGGCAAACCAGATTCAGGGATAGCAAATGGCAGCAAGCAGCACAGGCATTCTCCTGTCCTAATCACCAACATCAAGCGACCCCCAACCCGACACCCACCTGGCAGCGGGAGAGATGCCCACTCCTTCCCATCACCCCAACACCCCCTCTCCCTGACGACCCACCGACCTCTCCCCCTTTGCTTATGATGGCTGGCTGGAGGGATGCCTACTCCCTCCAGCCAGCAGGCCCACCTCTTCAAAATGGTGGGCCTTTCCCTCCCCGGTTCATCCAGGGGAGGGGCTTTAGGCAGATTGTCAGAGCCTTAGGCCCCTCCCTGGATGCACCAGGGAGACTGACTCACTTTTTTAAAATGACTAGAATAACGGCTGCGACAATGGCCCATCAGTTTTTATTGCAAAGTTTTGAGAATCTAGCCCTCAGACTCTGGTAACCAGAGCTGAGGTTGTGATGTCATAATGCCTCATTCCACCAATGAGAGCCAATCTCTTTAGTGATGTCACAATGGCTCAATTATCCTATACTTAGCTCACTGGATATGAGCTCACTGGAAAGTTCTCAGCCCAATCAACCAGCTTCCTAAATTCTGAGTGCTATTATGACAGGTTCACGGAAGTTTCGCCCCCCACATTTCGCCCCCAGCAATTCGCCCCTCACATTTCGCCCCCGCACATTTCGCCCCCCGGATGTTTCGCCCCCACACATTTCGCCCCCGCACATTTCGCCCCCACACATTTCGCCCCCGCACATTTCGCCCCTGAGTGTCAGACTATTCCTCTCGCAGGCGATTTCTTTGCCGACACGACGGCAGGCTACAAATTCAAAGTGCACAGCTGGCTGTTCTCACTGCCTCTAATGTCGGCCCTGCAGCTCCGGACTTCCCCACACCTGCTCTCTCCCCCCCCCCCCCCGATCACTATTATTTTAAATGTTATGGCAGCCACGGCGCTGTATCCATCGGAGGAGACTTCTAACCTCGGCCATGAAGTTGCTGTTGCAGGAAGAGTTCCGGGGCAGGCCGAGGTTAGAAGTCTCCTCCGATGGATACAGCGCCGTGGCTGCCATAACATTTAAAATAATAGTGATCGGGGGGGGGGGGGGGAAGAGAGCAGGTGTGGGGAAGTCCGGAGCTGCAGGGCCGGCATTAGAGGGAGTAAGAGCTGATGGTGCCACAGGGTCCCGCGTTGGGGGGGGGGGATGGTGCCACAGGGTCCCGCCCCTCCCCTCTACCTTGACTGGCTGACAGGCTAGGCAGACGCTGTGCTTAAGTAAGCGTGTCGCTCCTTTTAGATTCAAAGCTCAAAAGACTGGGAAGGGGAGGAGGAGACGTGGCAAGAACAGGCTCATCTGCACCCCCTGTTGTCCACAGGGTCCCGCGTTGGGGGGGGGGATGGTGCCACAGGGTCCCGCCCCTCCCCTCTACCTTGACTGGCTGACAGGCTAGGCAGACGCTGTGCTTAAGTAAGCGTGTCGCTCCTTTTAGATTCAAAGCTCAAAAGACTGGGAAGGGGAGGAGGAGACGTGGCAAGAACAGGCTCATCTGCACCCCCTTAACTGTAATTGGTTGATAGAATTGACAGACAGTGCACGCTACCTCGGCCTGCCCCGGAACTCTTCCTGCAGCCACCACCCGCCTAGGCAGGAACATGAAGTTGCTGTTGCAGGAAGAGTTCCGGGGCAGGCCGAGGTTAGAAGTCTCCTCCGATGGATACAGCGCCGCGGCTGCCATAACATTTAAAATAATAGGGGGGGGGGGGGGAAGAGCAGGTGTGGGGAAGTCCGGAGCTGCAGGGCCGACATTAGAGGCAGTGAGAACAGCCAGCTGTGCACTTTGAATTTGTAGCCTGCCGTCGTGTCGGCAAAGAAATCGCCTGCGAGAGGAATAGTCTGACACTCAGGGGCGAAATGTGCGGGGGCGAAATGTGTGGGGGCGAAACATCCGGGGGGCGAAATGTGCGGGGGCAAAATGTGTGGGGGCAAAATGTGTCTGGGGGCGAAATGTGGGGGGCGAAATGTGAGGGGCGAATTGCTGGGGGCGAAATGTGGGGGGCGAACCTTCCGGATCCCATTATGACACTAGCTTATTTCGTTATGTGCCAATTTGCAGAAATGAAATTCTATGTTTTTGACATTGTTTCAGATCATTGATTGAACTATATCCACGTCATTTTCTTCTTGGTTGGGTTGAGCACTTTTCAGCACCCCCTTGTAGCTGGATTTTCAGAATATCCACTATGGATATGCATGATACTATAAAACAAAAACTGTGGATACAGATGTTCTGGAGATAATTTATTAAACACTGACATATAAAACCATGAAAATGCAATGAAAAAAGTACAATGATAAAAAATACTGTGATAAAAATCCAACCGGAACGGATTTTTATCACAGTATTTTTTTATCATTGTATTTTTTTCATTGAATTTTCATGGTTTTATATGTCAGTGTTTAATAAATTATCTCCAGAACATTTGTATCCACAATTTTTGTTTTCATCGGTGGTTTGTTTTCACTGTGGATCATTGGGTCTCCCCATTTTTCTTTGTTGTGATACTATAAAACTGCATATATTGGAGTCTCCAGAGCTTTCTAACCACACAGGCAGCAAAACTAGACCATCAATCTACTAATCGCGACCCCAGACTACAAAACTTTCAGAAAAGAAATAAAAACCCTACTATTCAAGAAATCCATGAAGACTAACTAACACCGTATGAAACATTTCAATCCTTTGAAGCAACCCGCTCTACTCTGTAACACCTGTGGACATGTCCAGAAATCCTCTTCTGTAATCTGCCTTGAACCGCAAGGTAATCGTGGAATAAAAATCACTAATGTAATGTAATGCTAATGTATCTCATGCATGTAGTAAATACCCTGAATACCTGCCTGGCTGTGGGGTCAGCAGGATGAGTTTGGGAAGCTTGGTTTTAGGAGGAAGACTGATCCAATTATGATGTTACGAGACAAGAAGCATGTCAAAAGCATTTTCTTTTTATTGGACTAAACCCATACATCTTTGACTAGCTTTTGAAAGCTATGTTTCCTTTATCAGAATATTCTTTACTGAATATCAAAAATCTGATACTGATTTATCAAAAATTTCCTCTTAGGAGAAAACCTCTTAATAAATCAGCCCCATTTCATGGTTGTTGGACTTACGAACCTTAACACATATGACTCATTTCTCCTTGGGGGCTTCATTTTGTTCATTGATGAAGAAAAGACACACTGTGAAAGGCTTGAGAGATTTCATCACAATGCATTTTACACCGGATATAAGAATACTAATAAAACTGAATTCATTATGGGCTCCTACTTAATTTAAAATAAGTAGAGTTTAGTGAATTGGTGGCAACATTCATCACTGCAATTTAGTCTAGCTAGGACATATTCAGCACACATGAAATCTGTGTATAAATAGTAGATTATTAGGATTTTGGGGGAGTTAGAATTACACAGTAATGCTTCTGGTCAGATACTGTAGATAAGGAGCTCTTCACCTAGCCAAAAATTATGCCCATTTTCTGGAGATAATGGGTTTATGTTGTGTCTAGAGCAGGAGTGGGCAACTCCTCAAGGGCTGGAATCCAGTCGGGTTTTCAGGATTTCCCCAATGAATATGCATGAGATCTATTGGCATGCACTGCTTTCAATGCATATTCATTGGGGAAATCCTGAAAACCCGACTGGATTCCAGCCCTCGAGGACCAGAGTTGCTCACCCCTGGTCTAGAGTCACAGCAGCCATTTTGATCACAGAGCAGCAAGGGACAGGAGCAAGTGGGGTTCACGCCTGCTCACATAGCCCCCACTGAGTTCAGGTAGGGTCAGAGGTCTATTCTGACTGGGGTTGAGAGGTGGGAGGGGGCAGAGAGGAGGAGGGGAACCGGCGCCCCAAGGAAGACCACGCCTGAGGTGGACCACCCCCCTTGTACTCCCTTACTATGCCACTAGGTACATGTCAGGGGGTAAAGAGTGAGCATTCCTCACCAGACTCACAAATATCGGAATCGGTGATCGAGTGCTCCTGTGGTTCTTGTCATTCCTGAGCCATAGGAACCAAAGTGTCCTACTAAAGTATACTCTATCACAGTGGTCTCAAATTTGTGGCCCGGGGACCACAAGCGCCAGGTACTATTTTGAGTCCCTTGGTATGTTTATCATAATCACAAAAGTAAAATAAAACAATTTCTTGATCTTATGTCTCTTTAGCTATAAATTACAATATTATTATTAAGACATAGCCAAAAGGAAAGCTTTATAAACTATGATGAGTTTTACCTCATGCAAAATTGTCATTTCTTTAATAAGACATTAACTCTTTTTTCTGAGGCCCTCCAAGTGCCTACAAATCCAAAATGTGACCCTACAAAGGGTTTGAGTTTGAGACCACTGCTCTATCACAATCTAAACTAATAAAATATGGAGTTCCGCAGGGCAATCTCCTGTCCCCTCTGCTTTTCAACCTGTACAGTACATCAGACCGGTGATAGACATCACCTTAAAACACCACATAAAGATCCACATGTTTGCCAATGACATACAACTGTACCTTTCATTAGGCTTCAATTGAGACGACAAAGTCTCCAAACTATATGACTGCCTCTCGGAAATAAAACTGGATGTCCCAAAACAAACAACAACTTAACGCGGCGAAAACTGAACTCACCTGCCCGTCGATCCCTTGGGAATTGGCCACCCTGACGGCCAAAGACAAAGTACGCAGCCTAGTGGTGATTTTTGATGGTGACCTTTCACTCTCTGACCATATCTCCCAAGTAGTATCCACTTCGTGCTACTACCTTCAGCAGCTACAGAAAATCAGACAATTCTTCTTGGAATAGGACTTCTCTCAATTACTTTACGCTTTTGTCCTCTCCCATATGGACTACTGCAACGCGCTCCTAGATGGCCTCACCATGAAAAATCTCCATCGACTACAACAAATCGTCCTACGGGTTCTACCTCGCTTCTTCAAGCTGTGTCTGAGAAACTGAGAGACCCAGTGCAGTCGAGTTCCTGAAGAAGGGGGTGTGCACCCCCGAAACGGAGTCCCATAGGACAAAGCCATCTTTGCTGACTGCTCACACGGAGAAGCTAAGTTCTTCTAGTTTGTGTTTTGCTTGGTTAGATTTGCACACTCATTTCCTTTTTTGGCCCCATGATTGGGGGACAGAGACAAAATTCAACTTAACTTTATGGTGTGTTTTTTATTTAAGTTTTTTCACACTATAGCACTTTATTGTGGTACTTTATTTATTCACCCATTATGCGGAGAGAGCCCGGGGATGTAATTTGCGTCAGCTTTTCTCTGTGTCCGCCCAGTAGTGGCTGTGTGACTGAGGGCTCTCCCGCTTAAGCAGTTACTAATTGTTCATATCAGTTCATTGAGTGTTCAGTTGGTCTTTGTCTCTTTCCCCCAGTCATTTTCTTTTCTTGGGGTTTGGGAGGTTTTTCTAGTTTAGTTTTTTTGTTAAGTTACAAGACATTGAATATGTATTTGGGATCCCATTCAACTACAACAATTTCTGAGTGCTAGAGAACAGAAGTGAATTAATAATAAAGTGGCTTTTTAGTTTTACACTGAGAAACAAGAGGATAAGATTAAGATCCAAGATAGAGTAGGAAATGGTTTAGGACTCGCGAGGATAAATCGTGAGTTGTTAATCATTTCTTTAGTTCTTTCCTATAAATGTGTATATTGTGGGCTTTGAAAGGAATATGTATGAAAGTATGATTATTGTAAATTTGTGGAAACACCTTTTTTTCTTTGGTTTGGTATCGTTTGATATTGTAACTATTAAATTATAAATAAATGAAAAAAAAAAAAAAAGAAAATGTGGCCCTAAACCTGTAAAGTAATAGAACTGGCCCCTTTATAAAGTACTTTTGACTTTTACCTGCAACCTGTGTGTGTTTTGCCACATTTCTTTGAGGTCCGCCAGCCATCCAGCCGCGAGCCACATTGCCATATAGGCATGACCTAATTTTATGAGAGGTCCTTCACATGCCTAAATAACTGCACAGAATTACCTCCTTAAAGTCTGCTTTTACGTTAACACAACCATAACCACAAAATTGATACAAAAACAATCTGTATAATTATGTAAATTAATTAACAACGAATGCATAGGAAGATAATGCACAGTCAAATATGCACATGATAAATCAGGCCTTTTATTGCAAGAAACATGTAATACTTTGAAAGGTGTTTTTTGTGCGTGTGTCAATATCAGCCTTACTGTGCTAACTTTACCCTAGGAAATATACTTCCAAACTGATTTACATGCCATTAACATTGGCTATTAACGTAACATGATTAGCCTACTTTAATAGCCCACATAATCACGCAATAGGTTTGGGATTATGAAAGATAACTTTTTATTATGAATTTAAAATGGATGCTTGACTAGAAAATATTTAAGAAGCAGCACTTCAAATGATTTCTAATTCTGCTAAAGACTTCTCTTATGTGACCTTCATCCTCTCTTAGCATGACCTTTGGAACAGCAGCTAAAAAGGCGTACATCTAGTCTGAAGGAGCTGGAATGCTCTCGGGGGTTATAACATTCAATGGATTAACACCTAGGTATCTGACTCCAGCTGGGGCCAAATGTTCACGGCGTCTTACAACAAACTCATTAATCATGCTAAAAAAATAGGCCTTTACACGATATCTGTGGAAAGGTAATTAAAAAGCTCAAACATCAGATTAAACCATGACAATAAAATCCACTTTGGGGAGAGAAAGGACATTAGTCATAGTAGACTGACAGCTACTACTGCAGAGTATGTGCTAGCATGGACACCGATGACATAGTATAACATAGTAGATGACGGCAGATAAACTGAAGGGAGATAGGTTCAAAACAAATGCAAGGAAGTTTTTTTTCACCCAAAGGGTCGTGGACACTTGGAATGCGCTACCGGAGGAAGTGATCAGGCAGAGTACGGTACAGGGATTCAAAAAGGGATTGGACGGATTCCTGAGGGATAAAGGGATCGTGGGATACTGAGGGAGGAGCTGGGATGTAACACAAATATAGAAAGCTAACCAGGTAATAAGTATAGAAACCCAACCAGGTCGTGCATGTGCAAGACCGGAGGGTTAGGACTTCGATGGGAAGATAGGACTTCAATGAGAAAACCAAGGTGGCAAGGGAGCCCCTTCTGGTGATTCAGACAGGTCGTGACCTGATTGGGCCGCCGCGGGAGCGGACTGCCGGGCAGGATGGACCTATGGTCTGACCCGGCGGAGGCACTGCTTATGTTCTTATGTTCTTATAAAGACCCGAATGGTCCATCCAGTCTGCTCAAGCTGATTCAATTTAAATTTTTTTTCTTAGCTATTTCTGGGCAAGAATCCAAAGCTCTACCCAGTACTGTGCTTGGGTTTCAACTGCCGAAATCTCTATTAAAACCTACTCCAGCCCATCTATACTCTCCCAGCCACTGAAGCCCTCCCCAGCCCATCCCAGCCCAGTAGAATTAGAACATCAAGACCAGGGCTGGAGTTAGGTGGATGCAAACAGGGCAACTGCCCTGAGCCCCCATGCAACAGGGGGTCTTCTAAGCCTATCTGAAGGAGATATTTATTTTATTTTATTCAATATTTAGCCAGTCCTTCCAAGAGTGCTCAGAGCGTAACATAGAAACATGATGGCAGATAAAGGCCAAATGGCCCTTCCAGTCTGCCCATCCGCAGTAACCATTATCTCCTCCTCTCCCTATTGGCTAAGGCTCTTTACACCTGCATTGTGATGTCAGAACTTTATGGTTATAGAAACATAGTTCATTGAAAAAATAATCACCGTATCCCATATAGATAAATAGATACTTTCAGAATCACTACAGTGACTCTAGACTTCTAAGTGAACGCTCAGACCCATAACCAAATAATAGAGACCATCACAGTGAGTTCACAGTCTCTGCCACCTGCTAATAAACACCACTATTTACTTTGAATCTTGATTTAACATACAGGAAATAATGGGCGACTTATCTGAATGCAGGATGGCACTGCTGCTGCTGTTTAACTGCTCCGGGTACATATTTAAAGTGTTAACACATTGCAACTGCCATATGCTGTCGGACCCTTATATTTGGACTACGTATATTAGGTAAAAAGTTCCCTTATATTTTATGTATAGGAACATAGTAACATGATGGCAGATAAAGGCCAAATGGCCCATCCAGTCTGCCCACCTGCAGTAACCATTATCTCTTCCGCTCTCTAAAAGATCCCAAGTGTCTATCCCACGCCTTCTTGAATTCAGACAGTCTCTCTCTCCTCCACCACCTCTTCCGGGAGACAACTATGCATCTATTACCCTTTCTGTAGCAAAATATTTCCTTACATTACTCCTGAGCCTATCACCTCTTAACTTCTACCTATGCTCTCTCATTCCAGAGCTTCTTTTCAAATGAGACTTGACTCATGCGCATTTACGCCACATAGGTATTTGATAGAATGTGTTATAGAAGACATATAATGAAATAAACATGTACAATTAAACCACTATAAAAGCATAACAACAAATCACGCCCCCTACCCACACACACACCTTTTTTATTACCATGGCCCAGAGCGCTTAATGCTCCAATGCTCATAGAGTGTTCTGTGTCGCGGAAAAACTTCTACTATAGCTTAGCAAATGAATAGAAACACTTCACAGGAAATGAAACAAAACTCAATTAAACAGAAATGTTTTAATAGATACTGCCTACTGGATACTTTGAAACATGAGGGCAATTTCCAAAAAAAATAACATTTACCTGGCTCTTTGAAAATTGCCCACCTTCCCTGTTCTTCGAATTACTGTGGCTGTCAGGATCTATAGTTTTTCTTTCACTACAGCTGTTCTTTCCCGCTCCTAAAAAGCAACAGCTATGAATGATCACCTATTTTATGTATTAATTAGGAATCGCTTACTGTCTTTTTGAAGAAATTCACGCAAGGCGTTGTAAAGTCAAACACGCGCAACAGACAATTACTTCAGCAAAAATATTCAAATTATAGTACGCATTATGGCATAGCACATTACTTACAAAGTCGACCCAAAGCACTCAAAAACATCTTATTAGAGAGCATAGGGTGGAAGCAGAGGTGGGATCAAGGAACGGAAAGAGAACCTCTACGAAATCCCAAATGAAGTCAACACAGGTAGAGAGAAAAGAGATGTATCAACTGCGACTTTTACTGACTGCTGAAAACAAACAACCGACTCAACCTGGCTAATGTTTCGGCACCTAAGCGCCTTCCTCAGGCATCATGGCTACCACTTGCAGAACACAAAGACACCAGCACCAAAGCAACCACAAACACTGGACATAGTGTGCATGTGTGTGTGGGCGGGTGGTCCACCCCTGGCGCGATCTTTGTAAAGGGAGCACACCCCCTCTTCCCACCCCCCCTCCGCCGCACACGTGTGCCACTTCCCTTCACTCGTACCTCTTTCATTTTTCCTACGCGAGCAGCATTACAAACTTGCTGCCCTTGCCGGTGTTGCTTCTCTCTGACGTCACTTCTGGGGTGTGGGAGGGAAAATAGCCTAAGCAAAATCCATTCCATGGTAAATATTTTGATCAATACTGCTAAATGCACCTAGATTGGTGCAGGTTTTCATAACTCAAACAATAAAATTTCTATATACGGCGTCCCTATTGTAGGCGGCCAACTGCTGCCTAACCAGCCAATCGGGACACACGTTTGTTTTGGGGTTTTTTTAAAAAAACCTCCCGAGGCACCTCCAGGAGCCTAGGGCAATGCGTTTACCCGCCTAAACTCTCCTAAGGCTAGGCTTGGGCGTGCCTTGGCCTGGAAGTAGCCTTAGGTGGGCCATGGGGGGTGGCCTAAGGGATCTGGCCAATCGGAATCTTAGGCCACTTCCAGTACATCCCAGAATGCACTGTGAATGGGGCCTAAGATCCAATTGGCCCAGGTGCCTAAGGCCTCTCCTACAGGAGGGGCCTTAAGCACCTTAACAAATCAGGACCTAAGGCCCCTCCCCGTTGCATCCCATGAAGCACCGGGAAGGGGCAGGCTTACCATTTGTGAGATAGCGGGCCAGCCGGCTGAAGGCAGGAAGGAAGCCTCCAGCCGGCCAACGATTTAAGGTAGGGTGGTTTCGGGGGGCTGGGGGGGGTTCCGGCAGGGGGCACGGCCGTGATGTTCGGGGGGAGGGGCTGGGGTATGGCAGGAGGGAGTGGGCATCCCTCCTGCCAGTAGTGTTTGGGAGGGATGGGTTGTCGCTAAACCTATCGCGGCAGGAAGATCCCTTGTCACGATAAGTTCAGCGGCAACCCGATTCTCTAACCGGCGCCTGTCACATGGACACCGGTTAGAGAATTGGGTTATTAGGCGGGCTTAGGCACGATTCTCTATAGGACACCCTTGTGTGATTCTCAAAAGCCACTTAGGCGGCTTCGGAGACTGGGAGTCCTATAAAGAATCCAGCCCAAAATGTCCAGACAACAAGGTAGAACAAATGGTTTTACTTTGAATTTATTAATTGGAAAATGTTAGCTTTGGGATATGTGCATCACAATTATTTTTGTATTGTGTTCAGAGGTGTAGTCATACAGCTGATTTGGGGGAGGGACTGGAGCCCAAAATAAGTGGATGGGCACCAAAGTTTCTCCTGACCCGAGTGCAATATATAAATACTTGAGCTAGTGGGGTTTCCCAAGCCCTGCCAACTGAAGACATCTTCCTCCAGTCCGGAAACCAGAAATCTCCAAGCTTTGCAGCAATATCCTCAAGTGCCACACATGCATGAAAGCCAAGAGGGGGCAGGGAGGAGGGAAGGCAGCAGCAACAGCTCTATAATATTGCTGCCAGCTGCAGAACTTGGAAAGTTCTGGTCACTGGGCCTGAGGTGGGGGGGGGGGAGGGGCCATCAGTTGGTGAGGCTTGGGGATCGCCACCAACTATAGCAAGGGAGATGTTCATTTTGAGGGGGGCCTAAGCTCAAAGTAGGATGGCCAGCCCCCTCTCTGCCACTGATTGGGTTCAAAATGAAGTACAGTATTTGCCGACTTTAACTTTATGGGATTTCCAGTTCAGCTTTGGTATTCATAGGTCTGTTTTTAATTTGTGATCCATTGTTCTATATTTGGTGAAGGTCTGTCTGTTTTGTGTGTGAAGAAGTCATTTAAAGGTGGGTAGGGAAATTGGGAGACAGGCAGGTAGAAGAGGGACCCCTCCTTAATTTCTGCCCTGGGCCCCAGCATGCCTAAAACCGGCCCTGCATGGAAGAGTATCACTTTTGGGCTCCATGGGATAAAGATAGCCCTGCATGCTGGCATTGATATGTGCAATAAAACTCTTTCGTTTTTATACACTGCTTTGACCTTGGGCTTTGTCCTATGACATCAGCTCAATTTGTGAGAACTGTTATCCTCAGAGAATGAGCATTCTGGCCTGATTAAACTTCATAATATTCAAATTTATTGGATTTTACACAACAGATTGGTGTTTTTACTGTACTCTACATTAAATGGTTTCATTCACTCTATAATTTTTAATCAGCCTTTCCAAGAGAACTAGAATTCAGTATCACTAATGCATGACTGAACCTCAAGTCCTTTTTGCTTTCCACCTGTTTGGTTTTTATTTTTCTCCTTCTACACAAAGTCAAGAAGTTACAAACATACAGTACTAGTCTCCTGAGGGAAAATCTCACTGAAGTATCTCCAAGGATACAGACTAATACCATTGTCTTGAAAGCAATTAAAATAAGACTTGCTGTTAGAATGTCACTGGCTAAGGAAGAGGAAACTGAAAGTTGTTTGAAGTGAAAAGCTCAATGTCTATTGAATGATCTACAGAGAGATTATCTTTTACCCTTGGAAGTACAATAGAGCTATAACAACGGTCTCAAACTCAAACCCTTTGCAGGGCCACATTTTGGATTTGTAGGTAATTGGGGGGCCACAGAAAAACAGTTAATGTTTTATTAAAGAAATGACAACTTTGCATGAGGTAAAACTCGTTATACTTTATCAATCTTTCCTTAATTGCTTCTGATCATTTCAGCTATACACAGCTGAAAGCAGTGCAACATGCAGGAAGTGATGTTTAGATAGTTTTTCACTTTCTGCATGTTTTCGGCTGTGTATAACTGAAATGATCAGAAGCAATTAAGTAATGATTTATAAACTATAACGAGTTTTACCTCATGCAAAATTGTGATTTAGATTCTAATCTAAAGTATCAACTGCAAGATTTTGGTGTAGTCCTCTAGGCTTTTTTGTAGAGGGGATATCTGACTTAATAACATAGTAAAAGACGGCAGATAAAAGACCTGCCCATTAGTTATACTCATTAAAAATACATGATTTAATTAACGTGTCTCTTCTTTGATACTTCGAGTCATAGACTGTAAAGTCCACCTGGTATTGTCCTAGGTTCCAAATGCTGAAGTTGCCGTCTAATCAAGCCATTGTGACATCACTGCTGAGGTTGGCTCTTAGGCATTTGCTGGAATGAGGCATTATGACATCACAATCTCAGCTCTGGAATGTTGCTACTCTTTGGGTTTCTGCCAGGTAACATAGTAAATGACGGCAGATAAAGATCTGAATGGTCCATCCAGTCTGCCCATTAGTTATACCCATTAAAAATACATGATTAAATTAACTTGTCTCTTCTTTGATGTTTCTGGCCCGTAGACTAAAGTCCACCTGGCATTGTCCTAGGGTCCAAATGCTGAAGTTGCCGTCCAAGCTCACTCCAGTCTATCCAACCTTCCAGTTTGCAGGATATCTACCATAAAATCTGGCCAGTAACATCCTCTTCTTCCAAGTTAGTGGAGTTCCCATCGATGCCTTCCCCAGTCCAATCCTACACCAAATCATCACATATGGGACACAGACCGTGCAAGACTGTCCAATCCAGGCTTTAGCTCTTAAATTTACTTTCTTTGTTTTCTAATTAGAGATCCACTATGTTTATCCCAAGCTTTTTTGAATTCTATCACTGGTCGCCGTACCTCAAGAAGGACATGGCGGTACTTGAGAGAGTCCAAAGGAGAGCAACGAAACTGGTAAGAGGACTGGAACACTGCCCATACGCTGAGAGGTTGGATAGGCTGGGGCTCTTCTCTCTGGAAAAAAGGAGGCTCAGGGGAGATATGATAGAGACCTTCAAGATCATGAGGGGCATAGAGAGGGTGGATAGGGACAGATTCTTCAGACTGAAGGGGACAGCAAATACGAGGGGGCATTCGGAGAAACTGAAGGGAGATAGGTTCAAAACAAATGCAAGGAAGTTTTTTTTTCACCCAAAGGGTCGTGGACACTTGGAATGCGCTACCGGAGGAAGTGATCAGGCAGAGTACGGTACAGGGATTCAAACAGGGATTGGACGGATTCCTGAGGGATAAAGGGATCGTGGGATACTGAGGGAGGAGCTGGGATGTAACACAAGTATAGAAAGCTAACCAGGTAATGAGTATAGAAAACAAACCAGGTCGTGCATGTGCAAGACCGGAGGGTTAGGACTTCGATAGGAAGACAGGACTTAAATGAGAAACCAAGGTGGCAAGGGAGCCCCTTCTGGTGATACAGACAGGTCGTGACCTGTTTGGGCCGCCGCGGGAGCGGACTGCTGGGCAGGATGGACCTGTGGTCTGACCCGGCGGAGGCACTGCTTATGTTCTTATGTTCCTTCCACCACTTCCCTCGGGAGAGCATACCAGGCATCTACCACCCTCTCTGTGAGAAATAATTTCCTAACATTGCTCCTGAGTCTTCTTTCTTGCAACCTCAAACAATGCCCTCTAGTTTTACCATTTTCTCTTCTCTGGAAAAGATTTGATTCTATATTAATATCTTTCAAGTTTTTAAACATATTGTGCCTGAAAATCTTGTGCCTTAAGTGTCTGGTGGTCGCGTCCACAACCGCCTTCAGCTCTCACCTCCTCCAGCACCAGACACACGTGCCATCTTACATCAAGCAGTCACCGCCAGGAGAGGTGCCGAATTTCGCGAGCGTCCACGAGATTACGTGCACACGCACAAGCTGCACTGCCTCCAATGGCTACCTTACGTTCTGGAACGTTGCCCACCTCGCTGCTGTAACCTCACTGCAAGCGTTTTCCTGCGGCTATACGTGACTGTCCTCTCCACTCCACCTCACAATCGCGTACAGACGCAGGAAAGCGCTTGGGTGAAGTCACAGCAGTGAGGCAGGTAACGTTCCAGAACAATGGTAACCTACCAAGGACTTCAAAATAGTACCTGGCGAGCCGCGAGTTTGAGACCACTGCGCTATAGGTGGTTATAGGAGTGGCCCAGTGGTTACAGCTGCTGCTTCTTGGGACTCTGGACAAGTCACTTACCAACCCTCCATTGCCAAACAAGGGGGTGCTGAAAAATTCTCAGCCCAACCGACCAACTTCCTAAATTCTGAGCATTATTGTATTTTGCCACTGCAGCTGAAAATAGTGTTTTATCATTAAGTGTCAATTTGCAGAAACAAAATTCTATGTTTTGACATTGTTTCAAATTATTGATTGAGCCATATCTACGTCATTCTCTTCTTGGCTGGGCTGAGAACTTTTCAGCACCCCCCCTTGTCGTGTGAAGACTTTCCGTCTCTGGTAACCAGAGCGGAGATTGTGATGTCATAATGTCTCATTCCACCAATAAGAGCCAACCTCATCAGTGATGTCACAACGGCTCGATGGTTCTATACTTGGTTCACTTTGCTTACATACGAGGGGGGGTGCTGAAAAGTTCTCAGCCCAACCAGCCAACTTCCTAAATTCTGAGCATTATTTTGACACTGTAGCTGAAAATAATAAGAATAATTTACTCTTATATACCGTCAGACCATGAATGGTTCTAGGCGATTCACAGCAGATAAGGCTGAACATCCAGCGAATATACAGTTCAAAAAGATACATCAATTTCTAGAATGTACACAATACATGTTATATTTAAAAAGCAATTAGGAAGCTTGGGTTACAAATTTGTCAAATAATTGTGTCTTTTTAATAGTTTTCTAAGAAAATAATAGGATGGCATGATTGTGCCAAACCAGGCGTTCATTTGGGCTGTCTGGACTCATTTCGAGCACTGGTCTTTGACCTAAGAGCCGCCCCGTGAGCAGACTCCCCTTTACCTATTGTTTTTTTCCTTTATTCTACCCCAAACAAAAATTGTAACTTTTATTCTTTCCTTCCCAACTGCATGTTTGTTTAAGTTAAATGTTTTCTTGTTAAATTGTGAATCCCTTTCTACTTTATTATATTTTTGTTATGTACATCGCTTAGTGATTATAATAGGCGATTAATCAAATTTTGATAATAAACTTGATAAACCACTGGTCTGACCCAGCAGCGGCAATTCTTATGTTCTTATGTCTTCCAATTTTCTAAGGTCTGCCTGCAGTTTTTCATAGTCTCCATGCGTTTCAACAACTTTGTACAGTTTAGTGTCACCTGCAAGTTTAACCACCTCACTTGTCGTTCCAATTCCCAGAACCTTTATAAATAAGTGGAATAGCACCGGTCCGAAGAACAGATCCCTGCGGTACTCCACTATTTAACCTCCTCCACTGAGAAAAACGACAGCTTAACCCTACCCTCTGTTTTCAGCCTGATAACCAATTCCTAATCCCTATCCCATGACTCTTTAATTTTCTCAGGAACCTCTCATGTGCACGAATGTAATTTATTGTCAAGCACCGTGTTTCAGCCCGCTGATAAATGCTGGAATGGTTCCTCTACCAATAGAGTATTTCTTTAAACATATAAATTTATGGCCCCCTGTGGTTTTTATGGTCTTTTGTCGTGATTACAGCTGTCAGGCACACTTTTAACAGCTCATTTTTAAGTCTAAGAAATAATTTTCTTATTTTGCAGATGCCACATTTAACTTTATAAGTGTACCCATATTATCCCCCACTCGGTTACTGACCACAATAATGTAATGAAAACCAGAACTTGAAATATTACTACTTCTTGAACAGAATCATACTTTCAGAACCAAAAATAAGAGGCATTTAATAATACATTAAGAACATAAGAACATAAGAAGTTGCCTCCATTGGGTCAGACCGAGGTCCATCTCGCCCAGCGGTCCGCTCCCGCGGCGGCCCATCAGGTCTGCGACCTGTGAAGTGGTTTCTGACCACTTTTATAACCTACCTCAAGTTCTATCTGTACCCCTCTATCCCTTTATCCTCCAGGAACCTATCCAAACCCTTCTTGAACCCCTGTACAGAGTTCTGGCCTATCACTTCCTCCGGAAGCGCGTTCCATGTGTCCACCACCCTCTGCGTAAAAAAGAATTTTCTAGCATTTGTTCTAAACCTGTCCCCTTTCAATTTCTCCGAGTGACCCCTAGTGCTTGTGGCTCCCCTCAGTTTGAAGAATCTGTCCTTATTTACTTAAGTCCCTCTTTTACGAAGTTGAGAATTGAGTCGGTTCAGCGAATGGCTACCAGGATGGTCTTGGGGCTCGGGGAACTCACGTACGAAGAAAGGCTAAAAAAAACTGCGGATGTACTCGCTGGAAGAACGAAGAGAGAGGGGAGACATGATTGAGACCTTTTAAGTATATTACGGGACGTATAGAGGTGAAAGAAGATATCTTCTGTCTTACAGGGCCCTCGGTCACCAGAGGGCACTCGCTGAAAGTCAGGGGAGGGAAATTTCATGGTGATACCAGGAAGTACTTCTTCACCGAAAGGGTAGTCGATCATTGGAACGAGCTACCTCAGCAGGTGATTGAGGCCAACAACGTGTCAGATTTTAAGAGAAAATGGGATATTCACGTGGGATCTCTAGGGGAATAAAAGTCAGGGAGTGGGTCATTGGTGTGGGCAGACTTGATGGGCTGAGGCCCTTTTCTGCCGTCAATTTCTATGTTTCTAGGAGTTTTGACTGCGGCCTGGAGCACTAGATGCTCTGACGCTCACAAGAATTCAATGAGTGTTGGAGCAGCATCGGAGCATTTAGCACTCTAGGCCGCGGTAGAAACCTCTACCGCAATTTAATAGAGGTTAGCTGGAAAAAAAAAAAAAAATCAGCAGCTCTTGTGGTCAGCGTCACACTTCTCCGGTTTTTTTTCTGCTGTGATTTCCTTCTATATGTGTCTACAGCTTCTCATTGTATGGGATGATGAGGGGGTGGACTGTGTTTATATTTTCATCTTCAATCAGCCCTTCAAATGTGATCAAGGTTAAAAGGCACTTTTAAGAAGGATAATTCACTTGTGAATAATGGCACAATCTGCCCATTACAGAAAAATACATTGTACTGGTTTTCCATATGGATACAATAATCTTCATTTCATATTGGACGATTAAGGAGGCTTATGCCCTAAGGCCCCGATTCTATAAATGATGCCTAAAACACAAGTGCCGAGGAGAACAGAAACCATCTTCATGTCATTCTTTAAGGAGAGAGGGAAGAATCAGAGTATAATTGGACACAACCACTGACCCTCAAGCTTTGCTTTGAAGAATGCTGGTGTAGAAGGACTGAGGTTGAAACAGACACTACAGAATGACAGTCTCTGGTATCCAGAGCAGATATTGTGATGTCATAATGCCTCATTCCACCAGTGCCTAAGAGCCAATCACATCAGTGATGTCACAATGGCTTCATTATCCTTGGCTCACATAAGAATCAGAGTATGAATGGCCACAACCACTGACCCTCAAGCTTTGCTTTGAAGAATGCTGGTGTAGAAGGACTGAGGTTGAAACAGACACTACAGAATGACAGTCTCTGGTATCCAGAGCAGATATTGTGATGTCATAATGCCTCATTCCACCAGTGCCTAAGAGCCAATCACATCAGTGATGTCACAATGGCTTCATTATCCTTGGCTCACATAAGAATCAGAGTATGAATGGGCCCAGCTTTGCTTTGAAGAATGCTGGTGTAGAAGGACCGAGGTTGAAATAGACACTAGAAAATGACATGGGATTATTTCCCGCGGTTATCTGCGGGGACGGGAACGGTGATGAATTTTGTCACCGTGTCATTCTCTAGTAGATATCCTAACCTTAGGTTTTCTTGGCCTGAATAAGTGCAACTAAGTCCAAAAAAACCCAGCTGCCTATATACCAAACACAACCATGATCTGCCCCCTAACCACATCTACTTCCTGGTAGGAACCTGAAAATGGTAGCTGCCTTCCAAGTTAGGCACCTACCATCCAATTAACAGCAATTTAAGCCAATTACAAGGTGCTAATTACTCATTATTGGTGCCAATTAAGCTTTTTAAATAATTAAGTTGGGTGCGCTGATCTAGGCGCATAACTCTAGGCATCTTTTATAGGATCTAGGCCTAAGTCTAGGGTTACCAGATTTTTCGTTTTGAAAGTCTGGATCCCCTAGACCCGCTCCCCAGGCCCGCCCAGTTACACTTTTCTCCGCCCCAATCCCGCCCTCCGCTGCCTGCTCTTTGGGCAGGAGCACATTCGTGATATGATGACGTCAAGCGTGCGTGTGACATCATCGCGTGGCATCCGCATATGTGCAGATGTGCTCCTGCCCGACAGTGATTTGTCCCAAGCTTTTCAAAACCCAGACAAAGTACCAGTTTTGAAAAGCCATCCAACCCCAGACATGTCCTCAAAAGAAGGAAACCTGGACGTCTGGTAACCGTACCTAAGTTCTGTATTCAATAAATGGAAGCAAGAATTAGGCAGTGGGAAAAATCAGCATTCAGTGCTATTCTGTAAAGGGTGCTCCTGGATGAACATAGAAACATGACGGCAGAGAAAGGCCAAATGGCCCATCCAATCTATCCATCTGCAGCATCCACAATCTCCTCCTCTCTCTATTGGCTAAAGTTCTTAACATTTGCATCTCCTCTTCCTATAGGCTAAAGCTCTTTGCACCTGCATTGTGAGGTCATAGAACTGCCCATCCACAGTAACCATGATCTCTTTCTCTCTCTGAGAGATCCCACGCGCCTATCCCAGGCCCTCTTGAATTCAGACCTGAACGCTCTTTATAGAATCACGTAGAGCACCGATTCCCATGTTCAACTCTGGTGCAAAGACTTATGCCAACTGAAATCTGCTGTAAATCCTGGTGCACAAGCTGGGCACACTTCTGACAAATTCTCTAACACAGCATGCGACTTTTTGGAAAGCAAACAAACAAAAAAATAAATCCAAAAAAAACTGCAGTGATATATCAAGCACGGAACAAAGGAAAAAACTGCAGGAATGGTGTAAAAGACGCCAAGTCTTTAATCAACATATATTAAAAATAAACATAAAACAGTTTGCATCCAAGAGGGTAAGAACCCGGACCCGACACAATCTGTGTTTCTCCTTCCTCAGGGATCCGATGCCACGAACAACAAGGCAAACTGGGTAAGCTCCTTCGCAGTACGTCGTCTTACCATTTCTCCTGCCCCAAACCACTTTCCACGGAAATTTGGAAGTGCGGAAACTTTTTGAAGAACCCATGCAGATAGAAGAGACAGAGTAACTGTTCTCTTCTACAAGTTTTCAGGATTGGAATGGCGGCAGACTTAAATGATGATGATGTCCCAGTGTCTATGAAAATTTGGTGCTGCAACCAGTTGCTTATGCTGCCTGGGTCATGTGGATAAGAAACTGTATTTTCACCAAGCCGCAAAATGGTATAAATTAATAAATGGATTTCTAAATAAAAAAAAGAAAACTGGACTTAGGGATATTTGGAGCATTGAGATTGGACAGACAATTTCTGCATCTCAATGGCCAAAATTCTGGTCCTGGAGATTAAGATTAACAAAGTCAGCATCTATGAGTCAAACATGGTTATTTTTATTACATAGAGTGTTATGGACCCCGACGCGCTTGCAAAAAATAGATAATACTAGATCTAATAGATGCTGGCATTGTAAAATAGAAGTAGGGACATTGGATCATTTAATTTTTTTTTGTCCCTGTATAAAAGCTTTTTGGAATTTAATTTGGCCCCAAATAAATATATTACTAGAAAATCACGTAGGACTCTCATATGATACCATATTATTCGGTACTGCAATGAGAACACAGAGTCCAATATCAGCAAATAATAATAAATTACTTTTAATATTGACAGGAGTTGCCATGCAGCAAATCACACAAAATTGGAAAGATTTTACCAAACTAAATTATACATTCTGGTGGAATTCGGTATGTCACATTTACAAAATGGAGAAAATTTTGGCTTTACAACAAGGAAATATTAAAAATTTTAAGAAAATATGGGATCCATTGACTAATTATTCTAGAGATCAGATATCTTAACACATTGATAATAGTAATATAGGGTTAGGGTGGGAAATATAGATATTAATATGAAAGAAAAATGGAAAAACAATTAATAGGGGAAAGGGATGTATATTTATGATATGATTTTGTACATACATATATATTTTATTATACATTTTATATTATGTGACTCATGTATTGAAATAATGAAAATTCTATAAATAAAAATTTAAAAAATAAAAAAAAATAAACTGTATTTTCAAAACAAATGTTCTACAATGGTTAGCACAGCTGAGTTTAAAAAAAAAAAAAGGTTTGGACAAGTTCTTGGAGGAAAAAAGTCTATAGTCTGCTATTGAGGCAGACATGGGGGAAGCCACTGCTTGCCCTAGGATCAGTAGCTTGGAATTTTGCTGCTTTATGGGTTTCTGCCAAGTACTTGCGTGACCAGTGGTGTAGTGCGGGTGCGTGGCACCCGGGGCAGTAGCACCCCTTCCCCCGCCCTCTTCTCCACCCCCCTCCTGTCGCACTCGCACCCCCTTCCTTCCCCCGTACCTTTTTAATTTTCCAGGCGGGAGCAACATCATGAACCTGCTGCCCGCATCGCATCGCATTTCCCTCTGACATCACATCCTAGGCACAGGGCCCAGATGTGACATCGGAGAGAGGCGACACCATCGTGAACAGCAAGTTTGTAACGCTGCTCATGAAAGGAAAATGAAAGAGATATGAGGGGAGGGACGGGGCGCATGTGTGCAGCGGGGGGAGGGGGGTCAGGAAGGAGTGAGGGGGTTGGGGAAGAGGACAGGTGCCCCTACCAAGACCGTGCCCCCTCCCCACCCCCCTCCTCCTTATACGCCACTGCTTGTGACCTGATTTGGCCATTCTTGGAAACAGGATACTGGGTAGGTGGGCCATTGGTCAGACCCAGTATGGATATGATAATGTTCTTTATGACAACCATTTACCAACTTATATGCACTGCACAGTATATAAAGCACAATGTTGCAAATAGAGGCCCATTCCACAAGCTCCTATTGATTGTACAGAAACGTTGCCCTGCATTTGGTTTATATCGTGAGTGATTTCAGATGGTATAAACTGTCTGTGAGACAGATGTTACAACAAAGATAGAATTGCAAGATCTGAGCCACAAATTCTTCATAAAAGGCATCACATGGGATGCAGGAGAGGGATACTCATAAAGCAAACTCATCTGACCTAGCGTTAGATGACCCTTTCCAGCTCTCATAGAGGAGGGCATGCAAGTTTCAATGACATGAATGTATTGGGTCTAGTCAAAATATATATTTAGATGTTAGTCTTTCTCCTCCTTGGCAGTCATCAGAAATGCATGTTTCTGATCTGAATTTTCATCCCTTACCAATCTTTTCTTTCTTCTCATCTCTTCGTATCCAGATGTTCTAACATTTCTCCTTTCTGCACTGACAACAAGAACCGTGCTTCAGATTTACTTTTATATGGATTAGATGTGAACTGGTTCAGCCGTGAACAAAATAGGACTTCATCTATTCAGTTTAGTGAACAGCATAGAAGTACAGGAAACATCACAAAATCAAAAGAGAGATTGGGTTATTAGATGTCCAGGGAAACGTGGACATGTCCTCTTTTTACAGGATTGTCCAGGTACCAGGAGGGATTTCCAAAACCTGGTAGTTTGGGTTTTGGAAGGCCTCAAGATTGGAGGAGACAAGAGGTCTATGTAGGGGCGGAGCTGATGGCAGCATGGGGTGAGGCTAAGGGTGGAACAGGGTGGGCTGGGGGCGGAACGGGGGCAGGGCCAGGTGTCGTCTTTTTTTTTTAAAAGAGAAAATCTGGTAACCCTATACTGGGAGGAATTCTCCCCAATCACAGAAACAGAGTTAATAAGATTATTATCCAAATACACCAAATCTCAATGCTCATTAGATATCTGCCCAAATTTCCTACTACAACTATCTATTATTTATTTTAGTATTTATATACCATTTATAGCCTAATTGGTTTTACATTCAGCTACTCAAGCATTTTTCCCCCCTCTTTCTCCTCCCCTTCCCCCAGTCTGGCCTCAATCACTCTCCCTCCTTCCCTGGTCTGGCATCTCTTTCTCTTTCCTCCCACCTCTCCCCTCCAGTAGTCCATATCATTCCTGCCCTTTCCCCCTTCTTGTGATCTAGTATTTCTCTCCTTCCCTTCCTTCTTCCTTTCTACTCTAGTCTGGAATCTCTCTCTCTCTTTCTCCTCCTTCCCTGGTCTGGCATCTTTCTCTCTCTCCTTCCCTCCCCCTCCAGTAGTCCATTTCTCTCCCTCCTTTTCTCCTTTTCTGTGGTCTGGTATCTCCTCTTCTCTCCTTCTCTTTCCTCCTCCTATTGCCTACCATGGTCTGGCATTTCTGTCCTTCCCTTCTCCAGAGGTCTGGCATCTTTCTTTATTCCCTCTCCATCCCCTCGGTCCAGCATTTCTCTAATGTCCCCCAGCGATCCCATGGGATCTGGTAAGGCAGCCACTCTTTCATCCTTTGGGCAGTCGGCAGCTTGAATAAACACGCTACCTTCAGCAGACCATAAGCTTTCCCTCTGCTACTGCTTCCTGCCTACTAGGGAACAGGCGACAGGAAGAAGTAGCAGAAAGAAAGCTTCCAGGCCGCCAAATACAGCGTGTGTTCATTCACGATGCTGGCTGGCCAAAGGATGAAAGAGCTGCAGAGATGGATCCTATAGAGGGGGGGATGGAACCCCAGACTGCAGGGAGCAGCTGCTCGGCCTTCTCCAAGATACATCCTGGTGGTGGGAGGAGGTGGGAAGTGCTACTTCTGGTGTGTGGCAGCCAAAAGCTGGGCTCTGAAGAGAAATGCATGGCTGCACACCTGCGCAACTTAGAGGGAACATGCCCTCCACCACAATGCCATCCAGTATCTTGCCCCCTCACCTCCCCACCGCTGCTGTATGCTTCTTGAACCAGCAGCAGCAGCTTTAAACTTAAACATAGTCATCACGGGACCTTGCTGCACCTCCCTGTGGCTGCCGAACAAGGAAGTGATGTCAGATGGGGTGGACCGGCGGCTATGGGGAGGTACAGGAAGGTTCCGCGATGATTGAATTTAAAGTTTACTGCCACTGCTGCTGGTTCAGGAAAGCAGTAGTGGCAGAGTATGGCGGGAGGTTACGGACCGGGTGGGCCGGATATACTCCCCATTAGAACGTGCACCCGGAGCGTCCCACCCCCCTCTTGGTACGCCACTGCTCTTGTGATGTCATAATAAAAAAAATAATGAACATTCCTGGAAACTGCACAAAATTAAAATTTTCTGGATTCCCTTCCCTAAGTAAAGGGAGCTCAATTATGTGCCTTCTGTAATCTCTACACTGTGGTTTATGGACACCTCAAAGCACTAAGGTGTCATCTTGAAGTGGAAACCCCTTTTTTTCTTGTTTGATGGTGGTGGAGTAAACTGCAGCACAGTAATACCGATATGCAGTAAAAAGAATCCCCTCTGACAAGTTTTTAAGCCTGTATTTTTGTTCCTGTAAACAAAACTTTCTTCTTTTTAGGTTTAATGCCAGTAAAATACCAAAAACATCCATTCATTTGGCCATGAAATTAATAGAATACAGCTGTAGAAAGCTTTTGCGATCATGCGCCAGCACATGGAAGAACAGGATGTGAAGAAAAAGAACAGATGTTTTGATCTTTCTGAACCCTGACTAAGATAGAGTGAATTCTCTTTGCATGCATAATCCTGGCATCTTGGATAAATTCTCAGGCAATCAGACTGTTTATTTCCTACATGAAGTTTCTGCCACTTTTAGAGGTCCGTTTACTAAGCAGCGGTAAGCACTAATGTGTGCTTACTGCCGCTCAAAAACGGCACTAGCAGGCCGCACTCAGGAGCGACATGCTAACTGTGTACTTGGCATGTGCCACCCATGTGCTAAAAAATACATTTTCATTTTTAGCACGGGGGGCATTTGGGGGCAGAGTAGGCATGCTTTATGCTAATCAGTGTGTGGACATTGGCATGCGCTGAACGATTAGTACAAAATTAGCGAGGAAGCCTTTACCTCCTACAAAATAGGTGATACTAGAATGCATTTTTGAGGATCAATGTCGGGGAGACATAAGGAAAAAAAGTGAGGATGAAAGAACAGCGCTGGATCTTTAATTTACACACTGTAATCTCAAGGGGGCTCAACGTGGCAATTGAATGGAAGGAGTTTCTCTAGAGCAGTTTCCTGATTGGTTGTGATGTCACTGTAGCCTGTACTAGGCGCATTCGATGCATGTATTTATTAGAAGCATGGGATGCATATATTAGAAGCATGTATTCGATGCATATGTTAAACGCATGAGTGATTGTTATACGCATATATTAGATGCATGCATGACTTAGGTTGGGAGAACTAACTCACCCAACACAACCACTACTATCAGTTACTGGCTACATCTTATGAGCTAAATCAATCTGTTTGCTATTAACTAAACAAACTAGAAATTGGGAGTGTTAGGGAAACCAATATAGCTATTGCGACAGGAAGAGACATATTACCCTGCAAACATGAATTTCCTATTGATTTTACTGATCTATCTAATAAGCGGTAGCATCAAAGATGTTAACTCACTCTGTAGAGTCATGAAATGGTTAACTGTTGTTTAAAATATTGCTCTGGCCTACATAGCTGAAAACAGTGTACAATCTACTGACCTCATCTGACTAAAATGTATGTCCCTGCCTTACCACATTGTAAGCTAAATAGATAAGAGTTTGAGCCATGATGTACCCTGCCCTCCTGTACATGTAACATTTAGAACTGTCAAAATGTATGTGAAACGTATTGTGAATGGTATTTAGTAGCAGGGAATCATTCATACCACATTTACAAAAATTATTGACATCACACCATCGATATGGAAAATTATAGAACAACGGAGAAAAATAAACCTCAATTGTGAGGGGCCGGGACTACACAAGTACCCGAGCCAACTCACATCATCACTGATTTATGAAAAAACTCCGTGTACATTTAAATAAATAGTTTCCATTCATACAAGGTTAATGTTTTTCAAAGATTTTTTCAGTGTGAGCAATGTAAGCAAAGTCCAATATACTGGAACATATCAAAAGAATGAACAGAATCCCAAACTGACTAAAATATTAGCGAGGGCTACAGCTCAACTTTACTGATATAAGCGGTTGTTAAGGCGTGGGGTCTAGAACAATAAGAGAGAAAACATCCACGCATCTGAAGGTGTGAAGTGACTCAAAAAATTCTCAATTCCTTGTCCCGACAGAAAAGTCTTTCTGTTTCGCCTAGAAGGCTACTTCAGGGGATAAATCCAATGTCCAAATATCACCCCGCTTCTTCCAACACGATAGTAGTAAAGCTGGCTCCTCTCAAAATGGTTCTGGGACTGCGAGACGCGCCCGGCTCGAACAAAAAGACGAACGAACCGGGCGACGTGACGTCATCACAAAACGTGATGTGTGATAGGCTAAACACCAGCTTGCATAGAACCAAATTAAATTAAATTAAAGGTCCTATATTTCTTAAAACGTTACAAAGTTCAAAAGAAAGGTTGCCATTCATAAACAGTATTTAAACCAAGAGGCTCTAAAGTTTGTAAGCGATTTATCCATTGTTGCTCTTTCTGTCATAGCACTCTTCTCATGTCTCCTCTCTTCTGAGATGAAACCATCTTCTCTATCACCCAACATTCTCAAACCTATGTTCATGCTGGACACAGTGAGTAACTATAGGAGCTGTCAACTTCCGGGCGTTTAAACAGCTTTTGTGCTCCGTCAATCTCACAGTTAACGTGCGTGATGTTTGGCCTACGTAAAGCAGGTCACATGGACATTGAATTACATACACTATGTTAATTGATTGACAAGTAGAGGTATGACGTAAACTGTAATTCTTGCCATTGCTCGGATTAATAAAGCTAGAAGCAGTAACCATTATGTTACAATTGGAACAATGACCACATGGGCTATGTCCCAATACAGTGTCCATATTTTCTTGATCTAATCTTTCTTTAGAAGTATGACATAACCAGTCACTTAAATTCCTATTCCTTGACTGAGAAAAAATAAATTTCTTATTTTCAAAACATGGAAGAGTTTTGAGTAGTGGAAGATGTCTTTTATATTTTTTAATGATTTGCTGAGACATTAGAGTTTGTTTTATTATGCATGGAATCAATTCTTCTTCTACTTGAGGTCTTCTATATTCCAACAACACTTCTCTAGGATTATGTAAAGCACGTTTTTTTTGCTTTTTTAACCACTGCATATGGGTAATCTCTGGATAACAACCTTTGTTCCAGGATTTTAGCTTCTTGAATAAATTTGTCTTTAGTGTTACATATCCGTCGATATCTCAGAAATTGAGCAAAAGGAATACTCGTTTTCAGGTGAACAGGATGCATACTATCAAATTTCAGTAGGGTGTTTCTATCGGTGTCTTTACGGTAAATAGAGGTTTCAAAACAGCAATCTCTCTTCTGAACTAAAACATCTAGAAAACTGATCTTATCCATACTGTATGACATAGTAAATTTAATGGATCGGTGGCACTGATTTATTAATATCTCAAAATCTAGAAGTTGTTGTAAAGTGCCCGACCATATCACAAATATGTTGTCAATAAAACGCCACCATTTGAATATATATTGAAACTCAGGTAGTGTATAGATAAACGACTCCTCAAACCATGACATGTATAAATTGGCTATTGTGGGTGCAAATGAAGCACCCATCGCAATCCCTGAGAGTTGTTTAAAAAATTCTCCATTAAAAATAAAATAATTATTTTTCTGGGCAAGTCTCTAACTGCTAAGATAAACTAGAAAAATCTTAATCTTTTAATTGTTCCTGTGAAGAAATTAAATTCTTAACTCTCGTACTAGAAAGATACCATCTCTCACAAACAGGATGTGGGGTGGAGTAGGTCCCCCTGATGATAGGGAAGTATCTGGGGAAGGGGAAGACCCAACTATTGATGGAACAACAGTAGAAGTTAAATGTTTATCCATTGGTCCTTTAATCATCATCTGGGGAAGGGGAAGACCCAACTATCGATGGAACAACAGTAGAAGTTAAATGTTTATTCATTGGTCCTTTAATCATCATCGGGGTCATTTTTCCCTTAAATCCTCCCTTTCCCTTCCCCATTTACATTAAATGGAGCACAAGCTCATGCTCCATGCTTCCAAGTGGCTCCAAAGGGGTGTTCCCCTTTGGTCATGCCCCTTCACGCATGCACCCACAGCCACATTTCAAGGAGCAGACGTCCAGTTAACCCGGTCTCCAAAGACCTCTTTCCAATGTCACCAGATGAGTGAGGTGTCCAGTCAGAACTCCTCCCAAGCTCCTGATATCTGAGGGAGCAGATGCCCAGTTAACCTAGTCTCCAAAGACCTCTCTCCAACGTCACCAGATGAGTGGGGCATCCAGCCAGATGCCTGCGGCTGTACGAACTCCTCTCAAGGTCCCTAGTCTGTCCACAAAATCCTACATGACCTCAAACTTTATCCTTAAATCCAGTGTTACTCATTATACTCTGGAATTCATTGCCGGAGAATGTGGTTAAAGCAGTTAGCTTAGCAGGGTTTAAAAAAGATTTGATTATTTTCAATTCCATAATCCATTATTACGATGGACTTAGGGAAATCCACTGCTTATTCCTAGGATAAGCAGCATAAGATCTGTTTTACTTTTTGGGATCTTGCTAGGTACTTGTGACCTGGTATGGCCACTGTTGGAAACAGGATATTGGGTACAATGAACCTTCAGTCTGTCCCAATATGTCAACTCTTAAGTTCTTATGTCTTTGGATATTATGCTTATTTTAGACTTTCTTGAGATTTCTAGTTTTCCAGTTGACCCTGAATCTTTTTGCTCTTTCCTGTGACCACCAAATGGATGCTATTCACTGCTCATCTATGTAGACAGAGCAACTGGAAATCACACTAACTTCTTCTGTCCACCAAATTAGCCAACTGTGCAACCTGATACAATGTAAGCCAGAAAAGGACATTATTGAATCGTCAGTACCTAGCTATGTATAAACACTATTATATCAAGGAGAAATAACAGACTAATCAATCTGCCTAAGCAGCATTTGAGTAAGCAATCCATCATCCCAGGACCCACTCTCCATCACATAATTATTTAGAGTTCACATGTTATTAATTTGACAGCATGCCCCATTTTCAAGGTATGCTAAAAGCTTGCATTTAATCAGGAAATCAGTAGCATGGCTTGCTATCTGTCTCTAAGCCTTTTTGATTCAAGCAATGCCAACAGTGTTCATGACGGCAGAGGATCTGGATGCCGAAGCCTACTATTTTTATGCAGGTCGCAAGTGTTGATAGAGCACACTTCCTAATCTTATATGGCATGATAGCTTTTTCAATATTCAGATGCACTCACTGTGATTCTAGGCTGGGTGCCCTGTTTTGCTAAACCGTGCAAAATAGATGGATAACATGTGTCCGCGAACTAAATGGACAATCTACTTCCATTCTTTTACGTCCTTATTAACCCTTTCAGGACCATAAGGATCGTAGGCCAATTTTTGTGGTTTTGACGACATTTTTATGGTAAAAAGGGCTTGCAGATGCCAAAAAATTTAATTTTTTTTGTGAAATATTATTTTTATTTAAAAAAATCACACTTCTGGCTTATGGACAGTGTGGCAAGTGAATCTTCTCGTCAATCTGGCAACGACGCTAATGAATGAATGTCAGAACCAGTTTGTTTACATAAAGGCAGTATCATATGGAATCCGTACATATCAAATTTAGAACCGTAGACTATCCCAATCAAAATTTATAGGATTTTAAAGTTATGGGACAAATATGTCCCTTGGTCCTGAAAGGGTTAAAAAAACAATGTTATTATCTTCTCCTATACATTAGTCTGGAGGCCTATGTTCCAAGCGTTTTTCTCTACAGACGGAAAATGGGAAAACCTGTTTGGTCCATCTGGCCCTTCAGGTGCTTCCAAGTATTTTGTCAGTTTCAAGAATCATAATTTCACTGAACTGAAGGTGTAAACCCACCTCCAAGTGGCCCATAACTAAATGACCGTAACAGGTTATTGCACATTTTGGTAAAATTGCTATATATGATCCACATTGTTGAGGGACTTCTCAAAAGTTCATGTTGAGAATACGAGAGCCTCTGCTATCTCCGTCACAGGAGTAACTCTGTGGAACAAATTAACTGGCCCGCAAAGAGCTCTGTCCGATATTCTGAAGCTTAAGAAAATGCTCAAAACTACACTTTTTATAGAAGCATTCCAATGAATGATGTTTCTGACTAGTTTTTGGACTTATTATGGAGAGCTGTGAACTGACTATTTACATTGATTGATTTGTAATCTTTGATGTTTGTACAAGTCTTACTTGTTCTAATTTATGTATATAAAACGGAATTTTTAGGCCAAAAAAATTGGCCCAAAAATGGGGGTCCCAGTTTAGATTCGGGTCATCCCCCCAGTGACCCCTGAAACTCTCCCGGATTTCCTGCAGGCCTGCCTTAGGCCGGCACAGGAGGGATCCCTCCCGTCTCCTGCCCCGGCTGATACTAACAATTACCATCCTCCCTCCCTCCCTCCGTCGCATACTTGCTTGTTGCCTGGTGGTCCAGCGTGTATCCCCCGCTGAAATCCTCCAGAAGATTGTAACGGTAAGTAGCCAGCGGCGCACCCAGGCTGGCATGCAGGAGCGAGCTTTTCATGCTCCCGGCATTTCCTGCACAGCTAAGTCCATGTGAAGTTACCTTGTGCTGTATTTGACATCTAGCAAGGTCTCTGTTTGAAAGGAAAGATCTAAACTTAAAAATGAAGTGGCCAGAAGTTATGGTAAAAGCAGATAGTGTAGCTGATTTTAAGAAAGGTTTGGACAAATTCCTGGAGGAAAAGTCCATAGTCCGTTATTAAGACATGGGGGAAGTGTCTGCTTGCCCTGGATCAGTGGCATGGAATGTTGCTACTCTTTGGGTTTTGACCAGGTACTAGTGGCCTGGATTGGCTACCATGAGAATGGGCTACTGGGCATGATGGACCATTGGTCTTACCCAGTTAGGCTATTCTTATGTTATGTTCTCATCTGTAGGGGCCTTTGACCAGAGGGCCGCTGCGTGAGCGGACTGCTGAGCATGATGGACCACTGGTCTGATCCATCAGTGGCAATTCTTATGTTCTTATGTACACACAAACAGGGAGACAGAGATTGGAGTCTATACTGCTGGCTTTTCTATTCCGCCTGCGCCTTGCGGTTCTAAGCGGATTACAGTTAAAAGAGATCAGGGCATTACCGAGAGAATTACATTACAACGATTTAAGTAAATTACATGTTGTGGTATAGAAATACAAGTATAAGATATCTGGATTTATCGATAGAATAACTTGACAGGGTTCAAGTAGTTACAAGGTTCAGTGGGGAAAACAATATAGGCAACTGAAGAAAGATACCTAACTTTGAAGGAATCAGTTAAGTGGATACCTAAGGGAGATGCTTATTTAGGAGAAGGTTAAATGGATACCTATGGGAGATGCTTATTTAGGAGAAGGTTAAATGGATACCTATGGGAGATGCTTATTTAGGAGAAGGTTAAATGGATACCTATGGGAGATGGTTATTTAGGAGTCTGGATATTTTTGGTAAATGAGGTTCAAGGGGATGACTAGTATGTTATTTGCTGGGGAGTGCATGTGAGATTGGGGAGGGGAATATTAAGTAAGGACTTTCATGAAGTATAAATGTTATCAAGGAAGGAAAAAGAAAATATTGAAGTAAGATCTGGGAATCTAGAGGAACACAGAATAGAAAAAAACACAGACAAAGGAATGATGTGAGCAGGAATAAAGGCCCTTAGATAATCATTCAATGTTGTACATAAAATAGTGTTAGCGTGTGAGAGCAAAAATTACAAGAAGGCTGAAAGAAAAAAAATTGACTTTAGAATAACAGAGAGGAAATAGGATGCCTGGGTGTTTGTTTTTCCTTTTTTTTATATAGCATTCTCTAAAATCCATACTGATAATCTTTCCACAGTTCAATGCTTGCATTTCACAGCAGGAACACACATTCAACCTCCCCTTAAGTAGCATAGCCTGGATCTTGATAATCAAGTTCAAGTTTTATTACCATTTGATGAATCGCCTATACAAACTTTCTAAGCGATGAACAGCATTATAAAAACAACAGTTTAGCGGACAAACAGCTTTTTAAACAAAAGTAAAAAAAACTGACATAATTATAACACTTAACAAATTTCGTCTTACAAATGGATTAGGGACAGACATGATGTAAGAGGGTAGGAGGGGAAAAGATACAATTCTCTCAGGTATGAAAAAAAAAACATAAAAAGGAAAGAACGAGGGGAAGGGATACATCGGTTTTTCTTTGTGCGCTGGAGATTCATTAGCAGAAAAAAAATAAATTATTTGTCTGTAAATATAGCTCAGGATAAAGGTAAAGAAATTAATCACGGGTTTAATAGTATTCACGTCTCCATCGTCTCTTAACCATCTAACAGTGGTAGCGGTGGACTACCACTAGGGGGTGCTGGCACCATTGTGAACCTGGTGCTAGAAAGGGCAGGAGCAACTGGGGGTCCCTCCTGCCCTGATTCTAATGCCCCTCAATACCCCCTCCCTAAATTGCTAAGCAGATAGGAGGGGCTTATAAGTGGTTCAGAGGAGAGCATCTGTAGAAGAATCAGAATTGGGAGCCATCAGGGAGGCTTGAGTTGGGGAGGGGGGTTATCTGAAGGAGCCACGGGGGGGGGGGGTTGCCATGGTAGGGGGAATTACTTAAGCCTGGCTCATTTAAGAAGCAGGATGGGAACATTGAGCTGTGATTTTGTGGCCCAATGGTCATGAGACAGAAAAATAACACTGCATGTGAGGTTGAATGCATGTATCATTATTCTTGTACTGTGGGAGTGACTGACTAATCTGTGGTACTGATCACAGATAATAATAATAACTTTATTTTTTCTGTACCGCCACAATCTTGTGACTTCTAAGCGGTTTACAGTGAAGAGAGCTGGACAATCAGCTAATTACAGAATACAAATAGCGAAGATGTCACTGGACAGCCAGCGAATTACAGAATACAATTAGTAAAAATACACATATTTCTCAAAGTTATCAGCATGGTGTTAATAGTTTTAAAATGGTGTCTGATTAGGAGATAAATCTATCAAACTGTGCTGTCTTAATTTCTTTCCAAAATGCGCCATAGGTCAACCTGGCTCTGTTGATGTAATTGCCTAGCCAAGTCTGCTGTTTACTAGCTTGAAACTTAAAATGTTCTGTCCAGAAAGGACCTGTATTTGCAATCCGTGATCCTTGGATAGGCAAAAAGATTGCAATTTCTGCTTGTCCTAGTGGGGATGTGTAGCTCGAAATGTGGTAAGAGATAGGTAGGGGCCATTCCCTACACCAGTTTAAAGCAAAAGAACGAGAACTTGAACATTATTTGTGCCTCCATTGGCAACCAGTATAGCAGTTTGTAGTAGGGACTAATATGCTCGCTTTTCTTTAGTCCGAATATTAAGCGAACGGCCGTGTTCTGCACTATTCTTAATTTTCTCATAGTTTTTTTAGGTATACCCAAGTAAATGATGTTGCAGTAGTCTAATGTGGATAGAACCAATGACTGAACCAGTAGTCTAAAAGATAGAGGGTCGAAATATTTTTTTAAATAGTTTTTAATTTCCATAAGGCAAAAAAGAAGTTTTTTGCCACCAAGTTCGTGTGTTCAATCATGGATCTGTGACCAGGAAGTGACATCAAAGGGAGAGCCGAGGCCAGTGTGAGCAACAATCTGGAAATGCTGCTCGGATCGGGGATGTTAAAGAGGTCTAGGGGAAGGGAAGGGACATGCTTGCACGGCAGAGGGGGTAGAGAAGAGGGCACCACCATCACCGAGCGCCTCCCACCCTCGCTACGCCACTGCTCCATCCCCTGACGAATCCCCTTTCAAAAAACTTACATAATTTTTTAAGAACCTGGATTAGCGTATGTGAACGAGTCCTACAGTAGACCATCTTAAGCTGTGTTAGGCATGTGGTAGCACCTAGCACAGTTTAGTGAAAGCGCCCTAAGTAGGGTTACCAGACATCCGGGGAAACCCGGACATGTCCTTTTTGTAGAGGACGGCCTTTTCAAAACCTGGCATTTGTCCAGGTTTTGGAAAGCCCTGACCAGTTCCTGCCGCATCTAGAGGGCCTCTGAATAGTTATGGATGATGTCACACACATTAGTGCATGCTCCAGGCCCTCCAGACACGGCCGGAGCTGGTTGTAGAAGAGAGGAGGTTTGATAGGTGCAGGACTCGGGGGGGGGAGAGTGGGGGGGGGGGGGGGGGGGGGGGGGGGGAATGGGGCAGGGCCAGAGGCAGAACAGGGCAGGGTTATATGGCCAGGGTTTTCTTTTTCAAAATATGGTAATCCTACCTAAAGTAACTGCAGTATAATCAAACACACTCTTGAGCTAATAACAAAAGGAGTGCTTGAAGGTCTTTGTAGATTTCACTTTTCTGAAAATGAGGTTGAAATGCTCTTCAGCTGAGCTTGCAACATATTTGAATAACTACGTCTGGGATGGAAATGGAATGCATTCAAAATCATTTCTGCAAAAGCTGAATGAGAATTATATTACAATTTCACTTACACCCCTAGGGTGACAGAAAGTCTCAGCAATTCTTTAGCGCTAGCTGTGCACCGAGAAAATAAAGTCTTTTTATTTTATTTTAAATTTCTATTGCTTGACTGGAAATGACAAAATGAAACAAATGTTATTGTTTCCATGTCTTTTTTCTCTACCCTTTATTGCTTTTCATATGTATCTCCAGCTAGGAGTGTGGATTGGATGTAATAATTTCAACACGAAGGAGCACAGAGGAGATACATTAGTATAGAAACAAGTTCAGCATTAGACATTATCAAAATCCATATATGTCCCTCTGTACTTAAGACACTAGATGCGTGTTCTTATGCCAAAATCCATAAACGATTAGCTTGTAGCCACGAGACATTTTTCGTGACATCTTTAAACTGTTGATAGATTAACTCAGTGGCCTCTTTGTTAGTTCCACTGGCATGACAGAAGAGACACACGCTGTCAGATTTTCCCCTCCTGTTTCAGGAAATGAGCAGTGTTCTTCAACCTCCTGTCCGTGGACCGGTGCTGGTCTGCAAAAATCTGCCACCGGTCAGCGAAGGACCATCATCCCCCGTAAGTACCGAGTTAAAAAGGTGGCTCACTGCAAACGCCTCGTGGACCACCCAGGCAAAAACACCAGTGCAGCCGTCCTCCAACACCTCCAGGCAGCGCCGGGGCAGCAAACGGGAGCTCGCCGATGGGCAACTCTGGGTCATAGGCCACTGGAGAGCTGAAGGCGCCACACAGTTTGTCCGCCGACCATGCTGTCCCAAGGCATCCGCTGTGCATGCACAGAAAGCCACCGCCTCCCCGGCCTGCGCTCTCTTCTCGGTCCTCCCCAGAAGGTGCAGAAGGTTCCCCCCGCTCCCAAACCCGGCCAAAAGGAATGAAGGTTCCATTGCTGCAATACGCAGCACGGAATAGGACCAGCAAGACAGAGCGCGGGACGCAACCTCCCGAGCCCCCAAGTAGGCTAAGAAGCCTCCTAATAGGAAAAGTCATCCCCACCCGTCTCCCTTGGCAGTCCAGTATCAGTACCCGAGTCCACACCAGCACTCCTCAATTGCCGGTCCGCAAACAAGTTTTACCGGCTGATAAAATAAAGCCCCTGCAAGAAAAGATTGAAGAAGTACAATGGGAAAGCTGAAGATCGGGAATGTAGGGTATTGTGACAGGAAGGAAATTGGGAGGCTAGATGGATTTTGTGTTGGTTATCTTCTATCAAATTCTATGACACACTGTTCCCTAGGAGAAAAGAATGGGAAAATCTGTTATGGGTTTAGGGATTCTTTCTGAAAAGCAGTTTTTCATGGATTCCTCAAGAGTCCATTTGAAATGGTAGGAGTGCTGTATAGAAGGCTTTCTAGAGGCTTCAAAGATAGCTGATAGTGGAACGGCCAACCAATAGAAACTGTTAATGAAGAAGCCCAACACACAGTGCTTATTCTCATCTCTCAGTAGGTATAGTTAGATGATTGCCATCTTTATCACCTCATGCAATTTCACTCAAAAGGAAGTTTGCCGGAAACCGTAAGCAACCCAATAATGAACCTAGAGACGCAAAACAAATCGGATGGGTGTCATCAAAAAGAAACTATATACAGTAACTAGACATTATATTACCCATTGCTGAAAAATATAATAGATTACAATTTCTCATTACTTCTGCATGAAAGAGCACAGTTACTTTCCTGTAACAGGTGTTATCCGAGGACAAGAGCCTGATATTCTTACGTGCAGGTGATGTCATCAAATGGAACCCGGTATGGACAGTACAAAAGTGTACTTTCACTTTAAGAGTCCCGAGACCAGAATTGCACACAGTATTTGAGGTGCGGCCGTACCATAGAGCGATACAAGGGCACTGTAACATTTTCATCTTTGTTTTCCATTCCTTTCCTGATGATTCCTAACATTCTATTTGCTTTCTTAGCAGCCGCCGCAGATTGAGCTGAGGGTTTCAACGTATCCTCAACAATGACACCTAAATCCCTTCCCTGGGCAGTGACTCCTAACACAGAACCCAACATCGCATAGCTATAGTTCGGGTTCCTCTTTCCCACATGCATCACTATGCACTTGCTCACATTAAACGTCATCTGCCATTTTGACGCCCGGTCTTCCAGTTTCACAAGGTCCTCTCGCAATTTTTCACATAGCTCTTGCGATTTAACAACTTTAAACAATTTTGTGTCATCAGCAAATTTAATTATCTCACTAGATATTCCCATCTCTAGATCATTGATAAATATGTTAATATGCAGTGCAGATCCCTAGGGAACCCCACTCTTTACCCTTCTCCATTGAGAGTATTGATTATTTAAACCCACTCTGTTTTCTGTCTTTCAACCAGTTCTTAATCCATAATTTATCAGAGCCTACTATATTAAAGTTGTACTTTCAAATGGTAGCAAAGTCAATGATGACATAATCGTTTTTTCTGCTTCAGATTTGATACAGTTAAATATGGAAATATTTCTCATTGACAGGGAATAGTGTTGGAAGACAAACGGACAACAGGGCATGAAAGCCAGGCATCAAGCACAGATATAATAAAGCAGAGATAAATCCTAAACAGGGCAGGATTAAGGAATAGACAAACTAGGCATGTACTAAGGGGCTCATTTTTAAAATAAGATAGACGTCCAAAAGACAGCTTAAACCATACTTGGCATCTTACCAGTCAAACGTCCAAGCAGGTATTCTCAAAACAGACTCTCTAGTGTGTCCAAATCTTAAGGGGGCTTAGGGCGAGCTTAGGTTTTGGATGCTCATCAGGCATAATCAAACCTTTAACAAAAGATCCAGGGCTTTTTTTTAGATGTTTGGAGCCAGACCTGTTTTAAAAACATCTAAATGCTAAAAAGGTGTCCAAAGTGACCATACGACCACTGGAGGGATTAAGATATGACCTCCCCCTAGGAGGATTTACCCTGACATGTCCTCTTTTTAGAGGGCATGTCCACACGGCTTTTTAAAACCCGTCACTTTGTCCGGGGCGGGGATGGGTGGAGCTGGTCGGGCCTGGGGGGGGGGCGGGTCTATGGGTCCAGATTTTACATACATAACATCTGGTAACCCTAACTCCCCCTTACTCCCCCAGTGGTCACTCACCTCCCAGTACATTCTAGCCTGTATTAGGAGGGGGTGCCAAAAAGTTCTCAGCCCAAACAGCTTCAGATGTTAACACAGACATTTGAGCCCAGAGAGCAGAAGGGCACTCTAAGAGTTATTACAGATGTCACCATATCTTGCACATGATATCAGCACTATTTTATAATATCTGTGCTTAAATTTCACAAAAGGAGCATAGCTAAGGGAGCAGTATGGGCAGATTGGGGGGCGTTCCCAGAAGTTAGGCATTTTGTTTTGTAACCCTGTGAGGGAAGGTGTAGCATGGTGGCAGGTATCCCTAGATACACTCCCTCACTAATGTGGCAATTCAGTTACATTTCAGCAGGTGGCGCTAACCTGAAGAAACAGAGGTATGAACAAAGCCAACATAAGCATAAAAATGTTAGCATGTGTGGTCAGAAGGGTAGAGCTCAACAGGGAGCAAGAATTAAAAACCCTGTGCCAGGGCAGAGCAGGGAAGCCCTGGGAGGAGGGGAGCTGTCCTGCAGTGTGGGCCTCCCCTGTTTATGTGTAAGTCACCAGAAGCTAGGGTTACCAGATTTTTGGGAACAAAAATCCAAACCCAAGGCCCCGCCTGTTCCGTCCGGCCCAGCCCCATCCCTTCGACCTGTTTGCTCATTGGGACAGCATCTGTGCATGTGCTGGTATGGCACGATGATGTCATGGGCATGCGCGTGATGACACCGCATTGCATCCATGCATGCGCAGATGCTGTCCCGATGTCACTCGTTGCTAGAAGCTTTTCAAAACCCAAAGTGCCGGGTTTTGAAAAGCCGTCCGGACATGTCCTGGGAAATCTAGACGTCTGGTAACCCTACCAGAAGTCAGCTAAGGTAAGCCAGGCTTTAACTCTGGGAATACAGGAATCCTGTTCTGGAGGTCTGTCTGGAACCAGGCCTGTGTTTGTACAGGTACACCATCAAAAGCGCGCAGGACTTTGGTGCACTGACAATCCTGTGGCCACACTTTGCAAAGGACATATGCGCGCCGCTGATTCCACTGCTTTGAAACCTTCCTGTTAGTGCTGTGTGGGGGGGAACCCCACCAGTACATTTACAAGTTCACGCGCTCCTGTTTGGGGGGGGTTGAGAGGAGGGTTTGAGGGGGGGAGCACCCAAGTACACTGAAAACCCCTGTTCTCCTTTCTGATTTCGCTGTTTGGGAGTTTTCAGTGAAGTGGGGGGGGGGGGGGTCCCCCGCCACCCCCAATGGGAGAGTGAGAACTTGTAAATGTAGTGGGAGGTTTGGGACCCACTGAAAAAATTTTGTAAAGATTGATTACTAGTTTTCCCTGTTGATTATACACATCCAGGAAAGAGGGGGGGATATATATTAATTTATTTTTCAATTGTAATTTGCTTATCTTGGTCATTTGTATTAATCTTGATTGTCTTTATACTGTATGAAAGGGTGGGTGGGGGGGGATGGGATATGTACTTATTATATCAATTGATGGATTTAAGTACTGCTTTATTTTGTAAATTGTTTGATAATATGTTGCACTTGATGGTTTTTAAAATGAATAAAGATTTGGCCCCATACCCCTATATTTGACAGCATTATTCTAGCAACAGAGAAACAGAGAACATGATGGGAGATACGACCAGCAAAGCCCATTTTGGGCCAGTTTCAGTAACTGGCACCCAAAGTTGGGGATGAAATAGATTTGCGCTAAACTAGTATTCTGCGAAGGGTGCCTGCCTTTTGCAAAATACTACCTTAGCGCAGATCTTGCAACTAATATTGGGTGCTGGATTTATATTTCCTGAAGCCCAGCATAACGTGGGCACCCTACTTAGGCACATAAATGGCATTATTCTATACCATTTTTAATTTTATTTATTAAAAAAATTTATACACTGCCTAAACCTAGACATAATAAAAACAATGCATTACAAAAACAAAATACCATTACGCAACTCTTGCAATCCACTTACAATTCCAATCTAACTAGTTTAGGTAGCAAAAAGCTGAGTTTTAAGCGTTCTTTTAAATGACTGTCTATTTGCAAATAAATGCAAAAGGCCAAGTTAACCATTCCATAGCCTCACTCCTGCCATTGCAATTATTGAAGCCCTTGTATAGGCATGACACACTTTCACCATCAGTTCCTGTGATATCAACATGATCTGCTCTGATCTCTAAGACCTGCCCAGAGTGTGCGTACATTTTCAGAGACTGCTTAAAACAGTGTTCTTCAACCACCGGTCCATGGACCAGTGCCGGTCCACAGAAATTTCCTGCCGGTCCACAGGGCCAGCACGTGCAGCAGGCCCAAAACAGTGTTCTTCCACGGTGTGATCGATGCAGCGTAATCTTCGAGCCAGCTCCCTCTTCCTAACTGATTCAGTACACAAAGCCACAGGCAGTGGCTCCTACGGGCATCCTGCGCCTAAACCGGAAGCCTTCTCTCTGACGTTGCAAGGTGCAATTAGTTCTATTATGGGGGCAGGGTCTGGGGTGGAGATTGGGTAGAGATGGGCGGGGTCTGGCCCACGACTTAGCCCAGTGTTCTTCAACCGCTGGTCCATGGGCCGATGCCGGTCCACAGAATAATTCTTTTATTTCTGCTGGTCCATAGGTGTAAAAAGGTTGAAAAACACTGGCTTAAAATACAAGTTTCAAGTTTATTTAAGTCTTGGTATACCGCTTTTATAGTCAAAGCGGTTTCCAATTAATGCAAAGGGCTCCTTTTCCAAAGGTGCGCTAGTGTTTTTAGCGAACGCACCGGATTAGCACGCGCTAGCTGAAAAACTACTGCTGGCTCAAGAGGAGGTGGTAGCGGCTAGCAAGCTTGGCATTTTAGCGTGCGTTATTCTGCGCGTTAAGGCCTGTCGCACTAATACGCTCAAATTTATAAGTTTGGCAAAAGGATTCCCACCAAAAACTATAATTTAACCTGTCCCATTTTTTCCAAATAAGCTATATGGCAACTCCCGTCATGATAAAAAGTATTCTATCGTTATGTGGAGTTATTGGACTCTTGCCCTCAATAACGTACGTTTTTTTTAAAGGGGCTTGAGCGGGGTGGCATAATATATAATCGTATAATATATAATGGCATAATAATCGTCAATCGCTCCTCCTAAACTTACTTGCTCCACTTCATCACTGACGCTGAAACCGTGGATTGAAGACAAAGTTTTATTTTATTTTTCTTTCCAGCTTATGATTTATCTTTAATCTTATCTATTGTTTTGCCTTTTGTCTTTGTTTTGTTCTATTTCTATCATTTAAATTTCTCCAGAATTCTACTGTTCAACGGCTCCCCCTTCTGCTTCTATTCCTTTCTCTCCTCTCTTCTACCTTCCAAAGTATTTAGATCAATGCTGTCTTGTTAAAATGTTTATTTTATTTTTATTTTTCCTCTAACTCTACTTTTCACTTCTCTATTACCCTCCAGGTACTTTAGTTAGATTGTGAGCCTTCGGGACAGTAAGGGAATTTTTCAAGTACCTTTCTTATTTCTAATCTTAATGTATATTTTCTGTAAACCGCTTAGAACCTAACGGATGGAGCGGTATATAAGAAATAAATTACATTACATTACATTACATATTTATTTCACAGTATAAAAGGTTTTTAAAATTGTGCATAGAAAGTAAGGAGCTCAAAGTATTATCTGATCTTTAAAAAGAAAGAATTGTACCTTACTATTTCATACAGGGCTGTAGAATCGCTGAAGCAAAAAGCATTGTGCGAAATTTCCTGCTCACTTTCCCTAGCAGAAATAATTTGACAATGTTAATTTTAACTCGACTGCAATAGCATTCAGAATTGAAACCTAAACACACAGATGGTCTTCATCTTCATGCATTGCCCTGGAAGATGAATACACGCCTGTGAAACATTTGTATATTACAATGAGAGATTTCATGGTACTGACGCTTAACAGGAGAAGCGAGAATCCCTTCAGAACACTAACTACAGACGTTTTCAGCATATTAAACTTGCAATCTTGTCTTTTCCATTTTCATTTTGAATATTTGAGTTGGCAATTATAATAGATCAAAGAAAAGAAATGACCAATTTCTTATGGTTTATATTTCATTCCCTGCTCAGCATTTTAAAATGTTTTGAAAGCTTCTCTTCCTGCTACCTTTCAACCATTGCAAAGAAAAGTAAATTTTGTTTCCGAACGTCGAATGCATAAACGGGGAGGGGCATTTTCAAATCTGAATTTGGACATTTTGCGTTAGACGCACAAAAATCCAGTAGCGAACATGACCACTTTTGAAAAAGAAAAATGCCTCTTTTAGTTCCAACTTTATGTCATCTGTAAAAAGGCAAATAGTATATAATACTGCTCATACTGGACAATACATATCAGTATTAGAGGCCCAACATACTTGAAGGGCTCTGGCCTCAGAATCGGAGCCTACGCACAGCAGTGAATCACAAACTGAGAAGATCCGCGTAGTTAATACAGCTCCTGCTCCAATCATTGGCCAGTAGTTTAATCTTTTTTTGAAAAAAATTTTTATAAAGCAATTTAATGAAGCTAAAACCCTTTCAACTTTAAAGGGGTATTATACATATGTAGTAGCCAGGCCGTGTCAGCAAATTAGACACTGGTGACTGAACATGGTATAAAGACAAGTCAAGTTCTGAGATAAGTCTTTTTGGTCTCACATTTTTTCAAATCCTGGCTACTACATATGTATAATACCCCTTTAAAGTTGAAAGGGTTTTAGCTTCATTAAATTGCTTTATAAAAAATTTTTTCAAAAAAAGATTCAATTACTGGCCAATGATTGGAGCAGGAGCTGTATTAACTACGCGGATCTTCTCAGTTTGTGATTCACTGCTGTGCGTAGGCTCCGATTCTGAGGCCAGAGCCCTTCAAGTATGTTGGGCCTCTAATGCAGATATGTATTGTCCAGTATGAGCAGTATTATATACTATTTTCCTGATTATATTATATGCTGCTGGGGTAACTAGTTTTAGGTTTTTATCTGTAAAAAGGCAACCATTTCCTTCTAACCCTTTGGCAATATTGCTGTTAAAGATACGGAACAGAATTGATCACATGCCTGAGGCACTCCACTTACTTACCTATCTTTCTTCTGAATGAATTCTGTTTTCCACCAGCCTCTGTCATCTATCAGTCAACCAATTTCTGATCTAGTTCACCACCTTGGAACCAATCTCCAATCTATTCAATTTATTCATAAGCTGCCTATGAGTAACAGTAGCAAAGGCTTTGCTGAAATCTCGAAAGCAGACCACATCTAACACATGCCCTTGATCAAATTCTCCAGTCACCCCATTTGAAGAAATCAGAGTAACAGTATCTAGCATGATCTTCCAACCGTGTTGCTTTAGATCTTGCAACTCATTGGATTTTAGAAAGTTCACTATCCTTTCCTTCAGTATTCTTTTTCTACCCCCGAGATAAGACTTATTGACCTGCAGTTTTCCACCTCTTCTGTTACAAATTTTTTGAAAGGGGGGGGGGGGGGGGGCACATGAGTCCTTCTCCAAAGGAAGCGCCCATGGATCTGTTAAATACATCCTTTGAAGGACCCACCAGAACTCTCACTTAGTATAATGGGATGTTTTTCATTCGAGCCCATGGCTTTGCCCACTTTTTTGTTTTGCAAGTTTTTCTTCAACATTTTCGTCCATGAACTTGCAGTTGTCAATGGATGGATTGCAGCGGATGAATTATGCTGATACCAGAACTAAGGCCATTTTGATAGGTGGGGTGAAGTTGTGGAGTAACCTAGTTGGTCAGTTGAGGATGATGGACAATATACAGCACTTTCGAAAGCTTTTAAAATCATCTTAATTTGTGGAAGCTTTTTTTAAACAGATGAGAAGTACAGCTCCCTCTCCCGATTCGCGGTTTCCCCACTCGCAAATTTGGTTATTCGCAATTTTTTGGGGGGGCCCCTTGGGTTTTTTTTTAATGCAGAAACGCTGCCCCGGACATCCCCCAGTCCTTACCTGGTGGTCTAGTGGTGATCTTCCTACGCTTAGGTTTTAGGTGGGATATGAACTTGGTGCATAAATACATTCTCATATATACCTTTGTCAACCATCTGTGAACCTTTTCCAGGATCTAAAGTGAAGTTGCTTTATAAATGAACAATTCTTTCTGTCAAAGAAATAAATTGAGGCCCTCTAATCGATTTAACGTGTGCATGTTAGTCCAGCGTGCGCTAATCTCACCTTAGTAAAAGAGGGGGTTAATCTCAATAAGCACAGGCAAAAGAAAGTTATCCACAGTTTAGCAAATTATTACATTGTGCTTTTCCACAGGAAAGCAAAAGCAGATGAACCAGAATGATCTGCAAGCTTTGGCAAACAAGAAGAAACCACGCATGCGCCAAGATTTTGAGCATTTTTCACTCTTTTCAGAGCAAGGCAATTTTCAAGAGGGTAGATGCCAGGTCCAAGGTAAACCCTCTTTCCAATTTCACCTCCGTCAGAGTAATGAAGGCAGGCAAGTTTATCCCGCTTCTGAATGCATGAATGAATGAATTTAACACCGCCATTAAGTGCTCTCTGGCTGGAAGTTAAAACGCTCTAAATAGAACTGAACAATGAAAGCCAATCCAGCTTTGCTGCGGTACCTTTTAGGGACGTGCTAATGTTAATATGCATTTGCTCATTAACACGTCTTTAAAAATTTAGCGCATGCTAAATCGTTTTAATGCACGTTAGCCTATGAATAAAAAAGTATTAAAGAGGCAATTTTATAATAGGTTGCTCATGTAGGAGCTACCTATTTTATAAAACACTACGTGGCCTTAGCGCACCCTTACATGGGTCTTTCCCATGTGCTAAAGCTACTTTTTCCAGGGACAGAACAGGGGAAATTCTATAAACGGCATCTTAGGTTAGGCATAGGTAGGCACATTACTGGCGCTTAATTTAACACAGAAACGCCATTTAAAACGCCAACTAACTATAAATTCAAAGTGCCTACTGGTGCCGGAATTGTACCTCTGGAGGAGCCTAGCGGTACTCTAACACCACTATAGGCACGGCTAATGCTGTAAATGACTTTAAGTGCCATAAAATGCCTATGTAGGCGTGATTCACGTCAAAGATAGGTACCAGAAATGTAGGCTTTGAAAACCCTGACCTACATTTCTGGCACCTGCTTTTCCCGGGGCACGATTCTCTAAGCCAGTGGTTCCCAACCCTGTCCTGGGGGACCACCAGGCCAATTGGGTTTTCAGGCGAGCCCTAATGAATATGCATGGAGCAGATTTGCATGCCTATCACTTCCATTAAATGCAAATCTCTCTCGCAGGCCGCTCTGCACCTCGGTAGCACGTTCCCTCCGACACATGGGATCGCGTCAGAGGGAACGTGCTACCGACGTGGAGAGCAGCCTGCTAGGTTCGCTACAGCCGGCCGCGATCCTCACCAGGCTGCTTTGAAGAGGAGGGCAGACACTAACGACCAGGAAGCCAGATGCTGGACAGGGGGAGCAGGTAAGGGGTGCTGCTGGACAGTGGGAGCAGGGAAGAGGTGCTGCTGGGGGGGGGAGGTAAAACGAAGGGAGAAGGCCTACTGCTGGACAGGGGGAGCAGGGTAGGGGTGCTGCTGGACACGGGAGAGGTAAAAGGAAGGGAGAAGGCCTACTGCTGGACAGGTGGAGCAGGCAAGGAGTGGTAGTGGACAGCCGAGGAAAGACAGAGAAAGAAAGGAAGACAGACAGAAAGCGGCCAAGGAGAGAGAAAGAAAGAAAGACAGACACACACATCTATTCTAGCACCCGTTAATGTAACGGGCTTAAGGACTAGTTGATCATAAAATCCTCCTTATTAAATAGACACCTTCCTAATGCCAATGTAATTCTTCAAATTTTAATCCTTATTAAATAATAAAATCAGTTCAATTGTTAATAAGTATAGTTATCAGACTACTTAGCTGGAGCATGCTGTGTTGTGTGCAGACCTTGCTGTGCTACAAACTCCACTTGAGGTAAAGGCAGACCACAATGGTCTGCCTTTACCTCAAGTACATTCCGGATTATTCAACATTGCCAGGTTGCTGGAGTTTGTAGCACAGCAAGGCCTGCACACAACACAGCATGGTCCAGCTAAGTAGACTGATAACTATACTTATTAACCATTAAACTGACTTCATCATTTAATAAGAATTGAATTTTGAAGAATTACATTGGCACTAGAAAGGTGTCTATTTAATAAGGAAGTTTTAATGAGCAATGATAGTTCCAAAGTAGGGTACTGTGTAAGAATCATGTCTAAACCCTTTATCCTGGAGCACCTGAGGTCTTTTCCTCCTTTCAACAGGCATGATTAGCCTGTATATTAGGGTGGTTTATCATTATTGATCTTGTATAGTATAGATTCTATAAAATATGCAGGTAAATAATCCATGATCCACCCAAACTCCACCCCAACCATGCAAGCACATGTTATCAAAGTACATGGGCCCAATGTTTAGACTACTCCAAACTACCATCACAAGTGCTACCGATCAGCTTCTCTGAGAGATACATGCGCCAAATTTCCCAACTTGGTCAACTCATAACCAAGGAAACCCCCGAAAGATAATTTATCCGCAAAAATAAACTTTCCCGCTACCCTCCCTTTAAAGCCCACCTCCAACTTCTCACACCCTTTTTTTTGGCAGCCTCCGATTGGTGGAGAGCGAGAGCCGGCTTCTGTCCCCGGATGTTGGCCCTGCGGGTGCACGTGTAGTTGAGGCGTACCGGACGGCGGCGCAGGTTGAAAGTGGCACTCAAAGTTAAGTGGGAGAAACGAAGAGAAATCAGCTCAGGGATCTGGGGAGGGGACGCTGGACCAACCTACCTTCAAGCCAGGAAGAAGAACGACTGAGACCGGCTTGTCGTTTCCCAGCCGCTTGTGGCGGACAGATCCTGTGCTGAAGGAGAGGGAAAGCAGGCCTGGGACGGCCTGCGAGAGAATGGCTAATAAAGAAAGTAAGCACATGAGGTGGTTTGTGTCACTCCCACGGGCTGGGGGTGAAGTTGGGCATACCCAGGACGCACCGTTAAAGCAAGAGTGAGGAACAAAAGGGGTTACTTTGCATTTTTTGGGGTTGTGGAACGAATCGTCTGAGTTTCCATTATCTCTTATTGGGAACGTTGCTTTGATATACGAGCTCTTTGGATTACGAGCATGCGTCCGCATCTGGAATACTGCGTTCAATATTGGTCGCCGTACCTCAAGAAAGACATGGAGGTACTTGAGAGAGTCCAAAGGAGAGCAACGAAACTGGTAAGAGGGCTGGAACACTGCCCATACGCCGAGAGGTTGGATAGGCTGGGGCTCTTCTCTCTGGAAAAAAGGAGGCTCAGGGGAGATATGATAGAGACCTTCAGGATCATGAGGGGCATAGAGAGGGTGGATAGGGACAGATTCTTCAGGCTGAAGGGGACAACAGGTACGAGGGGGCACTCGGAGAAACTGAAGGGAGATAGGTTCAGAACGAATGCAAGGAAGTTTTTTTTCACCCAGAGGGTCGTGGACACTTGGAATGCGCTACCGGAGGAAGTGATCAGGCAGAGTACGGTACAGGGATTCAAACAGAGACTGGATGGATTCCTGAGGGATAAAGGGATCGTGGGATACTGAGAAAGCTAACCAGAAAATAAATATAGAAACCCAACCAGGTCGTGCAGGTGCAAGACCAGAGGGCTAGGACTTTGATGGGAAGATAGGACTCAATAGGAAACCGAGGTGGCATGGGGGCCCCTTCTGGTGATTTAGACAGGTCGTGACCTGTTTGGGCCGCCGCGGGAGCGGACTGCTGGGCAGGATGGACCTATGGTCTGACCCGGCGGAGGCACTGCTTATGTTCTTATGTTCTTATGTTCTGGAACGAATTAAACCAAGGTACCGCTCGTAAACCAAGGTACCACTGTACTTCAATCCTGCTCCATTCTGTTAGATCAAAATGGCTGACAGAATATAAACACACAATTTTCCATTAATAAGCCTTGGTTTCATTTGTTGCAGTGCAAGTACATTTGAGTTGTAAGAAAAGAGAGAGAGCGAAAGAGAAATAAAAATCTAGAAAAGAAAGAACTAAAGGTCCATTAAAGGAAAACAGTTGAAGAGGAAAACATAATAGGGTTATTATAATATACATATTATGATATACATTTCTCCTTTCAGAACAACAAAAATCTTGCCATAGTTCATTGAAACATAGGTCTTCCAAAATGACTAGTAAGGACTAACCTTTATTCCCAGTTCAATGTTTTCTCCACCATACACATCCATTCCTGGATCTAGTAAGCCAATATCGCCAAAGAACTTCCTGTTCACCACAAAAGAGCAGCCAATCATCGCTGGAGTCCTACGAGAAATAAAATAAATACGCTGGTGATCCCTCTCTGTTCTATGATTCCATATAGCTCGTCCCAAGCATTAAGATCAATTGCTTTAGGAACACTTACTGTACCTTCTCTAAAGATCATCGGAACCAGACGTCACGACATATTCTCAGTCATGGCTCCCCTTACTTGGAATGCCCTTCCTTTATACATTAGAGAAACCAAAGACCTGAATTTATTTAAATCTAACCTAAAAACTTTCTTTTTTAAAACTTCTTTTAATATTTAAAACCTTCTCACTTACTATTATTTTTTAATTTTTTTAATCAGCAATTTTAAATAATTCCTATTTCTTTTTTTCTCAACTTCTCTCAATATGACTTTCTAAACCCTCAACCCCAATGTTTTTTCCTCTTTCATATTTTCACTTTCTTCTCCTCTGAGAAACGCAATATGTAACTTTAACCTACTTTATCCCTTCCCATTGTTTCTCAAGTTTGTCAGTATTGTCTGTCCGAAATTTTTTATGTACCTCTTTTAAAACTATGTATAGCATTTTTTTTTTAAATTGTTGCTCGCTTAGTACAAAATAGGCGATTTATCAAAATCAATAAAACTTGAAACTTGATTACCGCTGGTTTTTTACATTGGGTATAAATTTAGCGGAAGAAGTGTGGGCAGGGATTAACGGGGCAGACCGAGAGAGCCATACTGACATGTTCTATTTCAGGACTCAGGTCCCAATTTTCAGCGCCGACTAGAGCAGCTTTAAGTTAGGTACAATGTATAGAATCATGCTTAGCATTGCCTATGTGGCGTTAGGTGTTGCTGGGCAGCCTTACCTTTTAGCTGCACCGTGTTAATCCTGGGGTTTTCTTGGCCTAAATGCATGTCCCTAAGTCAGAAACAAGTGCCTAACTCCAAAACAGGCCCATTTTCTACCCCTAACTATGCCTTCTATAGGTAGGCTCTTTGGAGTAGGCACCTACTAGTTTCAAGTTTATTTAAAATGTATTATACCGCCCACTCGAGCCTTCTAGGCGGTGTACAAAAATGCCTTAACAATATACCAATTAAAATATAATTTAATTAAAAACAAACCAAGGGAAAAACAATTTAGACAAACAGGTACAAAAGGGAAGAAGGGATTGGATCTACAATTAATAGAAAGAAAAGAAGAGAAAACACTTAAGGGGAAGAACAAAAGGTTGGAGAACTGAAAGTAGAAATATATCTTAAATCTAAGTCGTCCTTAAAAGGACAGTTTAGGTTACAAAGGCATCGCGGAAAAGGAATGCCTTTAGCTTCACTTTGAAATTGATAAGTGTAGTATTTTCCCGCAAGTAGTTAGGGATACTGTTCCAGAGAAAAGGAGCATTAACGGAAAAAATTAGGGTCCTCATTGTACTTATATGTTTAAATTAGAGAATGACACGGTGAAAAAATTGGTCCCCGTCACCGCCCCGTCCCCGTCTCACCATCCCCGTCACCGCCCCGTCCCCGTCTCACCATCCTCTTCACCGCCCCGTCACCGCCACTGCCACCCCATTCACCGCCCCGTCACCGCCACTGCAATCCCATTCACTTTTCTTTATTTACGTATAAAGGAAACATTCTTTAAAACTTTAAAACTTAGTTAAATATTAGTTAATAACTATACAAAAACAAAACACGCAGAGAAAAAATTAATTAATATAAATTCCCTGACTTCCCTGCACTGTCCCCCCTTGAAGGTCTGCCAACCCCCCTCCCCCCAACGACCGCCCCCCCAGCTTCAAAATGATGCCTGAAGTTACCTTGGGGGTTCTGAGCACTATTAATTTTAATTTATTACAGCACTCCAGAAATATTTTTCTAATTGTTTTAACTTGGAAAAGCGAACCAGGATTGTCTTAATGAAAGGCTTATGTTCTGCACTGCAGCCCTCCTGCCCTCGACGCAAACCCCCCTCCCCCCAACGCCCGCCCCCCCCAGCCGACCCGCGACCCCCCTGGCGACCCCCACGACCCCCCCACCCCCCTTCCCCGTACCTTTGGTAGTTGGCCGGACAGACGGGAGCCAAAACCGCCTGTCCGGCAGGCAGCCAACGAAGGAATGAGGCCGGATTGGCCCATCCATCCTAAAGCTCCGCCTACTGGTGGGGCCTAAGGCGCGTGGGCCAATCAGAATAGGCCCTGGAGCCTTAGGTCCCACCTGGGGGCGCGGCCTAAGGCACATGGTCGGGTTGGGCCCATGTGCCTCAGGCCGCGCCCCCAGGTGGGACCTAAGGCTCCAGGGCCTATTCTGATTGGCCCACGCGCCTTAGGCCCCACCAGTAGGCGGAGCTTTAGGATGGATGGGCCAATCCGGCCTCATTCCTTCGTTGGCTGCCTGCCGGACAGGCGGGTTTGGCTCCCGTCTGTCCGGCCAACTACCAAAGGTACGGGGAAGGGGGGTGGGGGGGTCGTGGGGGTCGCCAGGGGGGTCGCGGGTCGGCTGGGGGAGCGGTCGGAGGTTCTTGGGGGGGGCGGTCGTTGGGGGGGAGGGGGGTTTGCGTCGAGGGCAGGAGGGCCTGGGATCCCTCCTGCCCGTAATGTAGTGCGGGGTGGGGTTAGGGGGTCGCCGTGGCCAGGAGGGTTTGGGCTCCCTTCTGGCCCGATATTGTCGGGAAGTCGGCGGTCCTTCGGGGTGGGGGTGCGAGTGGTCCTGCCGGGGGGGGGGATGTATCGGACGTCGGGGAGTCGGCCGGGCAAGAGGGCTTGGGCTCCCTCTTGCTCCGATCGCGGGTGCGGGTGGGAGCGCGTGCGAGCGGTCGTTCGGGGTGGGGGTGCGAGCGGTCCTGCTGGGGGGGTGAATCGGGCGTCGGGCGGTAAATAGCGGTTCCTAGAAGGGGGTACATTGGCCCGCGGGGACAAACCTGTTCACCGTTTCCGCGGTCGGTGAATGGCCTTGTCCCCGTCACCGCAGCGACTGCTAGTTTTCTTCCCCGTTTTCGGCGGTGACCCGCGGCTTAAATGCGGTGGCCGCGGGTAAACCGTCACCGTGTCATTCTCTAGTTTAAATGACAGAACGGTAAGGAGATTATGAGCAGTAGATCATAGGGTCCTAGTTTGATTATAGGGGATAAGCAAATTATTAATGAATTCTGGCTGGCTATTTACTTTCATTTTAAAGGTTAGTAGTAGAATTTTGTAGGTGATCCTATGCTCTATAGGTAACCAATGGGTGGTGGTGGACAGCCAAGGAAAAAAAAAAAGAAAGACAGAAATACACATATATTCTAGCACCCGTTAATGTAACGGGCTATAAGACTAGTGTTTCTATAAACCTCCAAAGCCAATCTTCCCTTTCCCTGTAATGAACTGTCATTGTTGTTTATTTCTCTATTCATGTCTTCAGCTTGAGTTTTTAAAATTAGACCCAAGATTAAAACTCCTTTCTACTACTACTACTAATTATTTCTATAGTGTTACCAGACACACTCAGTGCTGTACATTAAACACGAAAGAGACAATCCCTGCTCGAAAGATCTCACAATCTAATTATGACAGATAAAAAGGACACAAACAACGAATCTATAGGCGCTGCTTAGGCATGGAATACAAAGGGACTAGTGAGGTGGATAGTGTAGGGGACTATAGAGGGAACTGCAAATAGATATGGCTGCTTTACAAGTCAAGACGCCTTTCTGCTGTTCTTGGACAAACCATGTGTATACAGCAGCATCCAAGTTGGTCATTTGCAGTCTTTGCATGTTTTTGCTTTAGACTTTCTTCATTGTCTACAGTAAGTAGGAATTGTTCCAATTTGTTTGCATTTTTAAGCCATCTGCATAACGTAGATTTGGCAACACCGAGGTCCCGGCTTACTTTAGCCTGACATTCGCCTCTTCAACATCGTGTGATCACATCAAGCTTATCTTTAAACTGAAAGATTTTCAGTTGCCTGAAGTCGTAGACGTTTCCATTTCAATGGATTTAAAACGATATATGAACTAAGTAAAGACGTGATGCTTAACACGCAAATGAAACTACCGAATGAATGAATATTGCCAACAGACAACCTGGAAACGTGATTTCCAGTCCTATGCTTCCACAGAAGTGTGCTTCTGTTTCTTCCCTGCAAAAATATTGAAATCAATGATATAACCAAGTTACATTCTAAGTATAATCTTAGTAATTATAGTTTTGGTAAAATATTTGACGTTTAATGTGTTACATTTGAATTTGTGCAATATTGGGCCATGTATACCGCTGTTTTAATATACTTTCTTGAAACTGTGTGTGCAATTTTGATTATTCCCCTACGAAGCCATCATTCCATTTTCTCTTGCCTTCTTCTCCCTTCCAGAGTCATTTGATTTAACTCTTTGGTTTTTAAAGACTTTAAAGCCTCAGCTGCTGTGCTCTTCTCTTTGTGCCTTTGGGCATTGATGTCTCTGCTATTACTTTAATCTGTAGGTATTATATTCAAATCTCTTCTATGACACCTTTGGTGTTAGCGTGTCTGCAAGTTTCAGAAATATTGGATGGAAAATCATAATATTATAAGGCCAAATTCCCCCTTTTTTGTTAATAGAAACAAAAACAACACCACACCGACATAAAATTCAAACGACATAACACAAAATGAAATTCTTTTCATGCACTTCCCTGATACTTTCCTTCCGTTATCATCTTTGATGCTTTTTCTCATGAAATTCAGACTTGGCAGCATTAGAGGACAGGCAGAACAATTATTTTATGCCGCCTTGGGCTTTTGAGGACTAGCGGCTTAGAAAAAAAAAACTGGATATGGATTTAAGAGTGATGAGATATAAGAAGAAAAGTATTCAAATATCTCCAAGTTATAAATAATGCACAAGAGTTAAGCATTTTTCAGTGAAAGGACGCTAGAGAGAAAAAAAAGGTCATAGCATGAGGCTGAAAGGAAGTAGGTTTGGGAATAACAGAAAGAATTGTGAAGGTCAAGTTGTATTCTAGAAACCCGCTAAATACAATAGAAATAAAAGAACAGGTTGGTAATAATCTTCCATAATTTTGCTGTGTGCTGTTTCCAGAAAAGGTGCCAGTACTCAAATACCAGGAGCGGAATTGACCACTGAGGGACCCACCCCATAGTAGACAGACCCCTTGCACCCAGCCACAAAATCCATGGAAAGGCAATACTGAGTATTATATTGCATTTATAATATTTGATATACTGCTTGTACAAGAGTATTAAGCATTTTATAAAACTAAGGGCCTGTTTCACAAAGCCACGTTAGCGGCTGCAGCGCGGTAACGGCCCCGAAGCCCATCGAGATTTAAAGGGCTTCGAGGCTGTTGCCGCGGGGCTTTGTAAAACAGGCTGTAACTACATTAGGCACTTTGGACTTCACTCTCTGTCCTGAACGGGCTCACAATCGAAACTAAAGCGCCTAAGAGAAAAAGTTCATCATTCATTTATTCAAAGATAAAAAAAAAAAGTGTCTGAGACTGAAGGTGTCAAGAACGAGCACGTTTTCATGCTTGGGCCCTCAAGAATGGAATGAGGTCCCCACGCATATATGCTATCAGGGAAATTTATGAAATTTTAAGTGATTATTGACAAGGCACTTGTTCTGTAAAATGAAATATGGGAACTAAGTCTATTACATTTGTTCGAGCGCTGGTCACTGGTTAGTGTCTGTTTTAAGGATGTATTATGCATGTAACTTCTCCCTCCTTATTCGCGGGGGATAGGGGCAGAGCCGGACCGCGAATGGCGAAAAACCGCGAATATCCGGCTCTGACCCACCCCCGCCTCCCTTCCGCCTTCCCCCGGCATCCCGGCCTTACCTGGTGGTCTAGCTGGTTTTCGGGGCAGGAGCGATCTTCCTACGCTCCTGCCCCGTGCAGATAGCCATTAGGAAATGGCTGTGGGGAGTTCCCGTAGTCTCTCGAGGGCCCAAGCATGAAAACGTGCTCTCGAGAGACTACGGGAACTCCCCACAGCCATTTCCTAATGGCTATCTGCACGGGGCAGGAGCGTAGGAAGATCGCTCCTGCCTCGAAAACCAGCTAGACCACCAGATAAAGGCCGGGATGCCGGGGGGAAGACAAAAATATGGGGGGGGGTTTCTCCCCCCCCAAAAAAAAAATCGCGATTATGTGAAATCGCAAGTAGGGAAACCGCGAATGGGGAGGGGGAAGTGTATGTCTGTCTTTTTAATATTGTGTATGTGTTTGCTGTGACCCGCTTTGAATGAAGCGGGATACAAATGAATAAACTCATAAAAATAGAAGGAAGAAGGAGCCCCAGAGAGATGTAGGGAACGAGGGAAAGTAAAAGCAGCGAAAAAAGATGGAATAGCAAATCTAACAAGATAAATATAAATTACTAAATCAGGCAGGAGAAAAGAAGTAGAAAAAATAAAATAAGACAAACCCAGCAAAATAAAAACAAAATAAGGCATGACTAGTCGGAGGGAGAAATTGCAGTTAGTGGGAGATGCTCATTTGCGGATTATGGAGAGTATCACATAGAGTTCCATAGTGTTGATGAAATTACAGGCCTGTTTCTAGTATTCCTTTGTTTGTAAAACTGATGGAGGGTTTGGTAAATGCCGACCTGGTTAATTATTTGGATAAATTTGACATCCTCCATGACCATCAATCTGGCTTTCGTGCTGGCCATAGTACAGAAACAGTCCTTGCCGTTATATTGAATTATTTATACAAACAATTTAGTTTAGGTTAAAGTGTTTTGATACTATAGGTGGACTTGATTAGTGCATTTGATCTGGTTGATCATGAACTGCTATTGGCCTGTTTGGAATCTATAGGAATTACTGGAGGAGATCTTATATGGTATATATTAAGGGACTTTATTCAACTATGTGGAGTGACCCTTCTGGTGTCCCTCAGTGATCTCTACTATCGCCTACACTCTTTAACATCTATTTGATCTCCCTGGACAACTTATTACAAGAATTGAAACTTAGGATTTTTATTTATGCAGACGAAATTACCATATTGTTACCGATGACATCGTTTACAGTGGACATAAAAGCTCAGATTACAGCCATTTTGACTGAGATAAAATGTTGGATGTGTAGATTTAAACTTAATGCTGAAAAAAAAACCCAAATTTTTTTTCTTGCTAGTCGAAATGACATTATTTCAGACAAACAAGTTTTAATTAATAACCAAATTTTTCATACTGTCCCCTCTATTAGGATTCTGGGGGTTATACTAGACCATCGATTAGCATTTGAAGAGCATACGGACTTCATGATAAAGAAATGTTTTCAGATCCTTTGGAAATTACGAACTATTAAAACTATTACGAACTATTAAAAGATTCCATGAAGACTAATTAACACCGTATGAAACATTTCAATCCTCTGAAGCAACTCGCTCTACTCTGTAACACCTCTGGACATGTCCAGAAATCCTCTTCTGTAATCCGCCTTGAACCGCAAGGTAATGCCGGAATAAAAATCACTAATGTAATGTAACTGCTACGTGTCATTTATAGATAGGGTTGCACTTATGCTTGCTCAACCCAGTGAAAATGCTGGTACACAACTAATATACTATGTATACTCGAAAATTGAGATTTTGAAAATTGGAAAAGGGTTTCAGTTTGGAGCGATGATTTGTTTGCATGTAACTGTGCTCAAAATCTTTTGGATGTTTGTGACTCCTGATACAGGTGTTTGCACTGAAACACAGCACCATGTTGAGTCCTTCCCTTGATCATCGCTTATAAGTCCGTTTTTGAACAGTTGGCCTAGTTTTGACCCTTTATTGGCCTTTGTAGCTCTTTTTTGTTCTTGCTTTTATGTTAATAAACCTTAGCTATAGTTTATAATTCCTTTGAGACTCTCCTTAGATTTTTAATTGCTTAACATAATTTGCATGTGCTAAGCACAAAATTGCACACACAATTACATAATTAGGGGGTTAATGTCCAAAATATAACCCTTAAAACGGCCTATGAAATCCAAACCTGATCCTTAACTTAGAGATAAGAACTTAAGATAAAGATAAGGAGATCCCTGCAGTTTAGGGATTGCTGCGACAGACATATAGTTCAATTTTGACTCTTGCAAAACTATATGTCTGCTCTAAATCTAATTTGGTTTCAGAGAAGCTAGTGAGAAAAACCACAGGTGATGTGTTATAATGAATAAATGACACCCAGGGATATGGGTTAAAGAAGACTTCTTTATTAATCCTTTAAGTGGAAAACAGTAGGAAGGTAGAAAACCAGGTGGGATTAATTAAGGGGGAGCAGCCGTTATGGCGTAAAGCTGAAGGTAATTGGTTTGGTTGATTGGTGAATTGGCTAAAAATCTTTCCTTATGATTCTAGTTATATAAAGCAGATCATGGGGTAAATTAAGGGGAGGGAGAGCCAGGCAGTGAAGCACAGAGCAAAGATTCTCTCCAGTCTGCTTACAAATTGATAAAACGGTCTACAAAGAGATCTCCCCAACTACCATGACTAACTAAAGATATGCTGTACACTAGAGGCCAAAATTGTGGAAACACTTAGCATTTTAGGCATTACGCTTAAAAAAAAAAAAAAACATGGCTATAACATCATAAATGTATTTAATGCCTACATTTATTTATTTTAAATATTTATAATCCACTTACAAGCCTAAGCGGCTCACAATAGAACATACACAATATCAATAAACAAGATACATTCATCAAACTTAACAAAACCATACTTAACCATCAGATACCAAGGGCTCATTTTATCAAGCCGTGCTAGCGGTTTAACGCTAAAAAACTAAAATATAATCTAAAACATTGAGCAGGGGAGATAAACAGATATGACTGACCAAAGTCCAGGAGGGAAGTTGGGGGAGGGAGGCAAAATTAAAATTTGCTTTAGGAAAGGGTGTCGGGGAGGGAGAGTACAGTGGGTGGGAGAGGGTGGGTGTCGGAGAGGGAGAGTACAGTGGGTGGGAGAGCCCTTCTATATCTTTCTATATGTCTGCGGTGTTGTAACATTTTTCTGCCCCTTCCAGCCTTGGTTTTGATGTTTCTAGTTTCTTCAAAGCGCTTGCAGAGTTTCAGATCCCCGGCCGGTGACACATCTTGACCAATTTTGGCTGCGATCTCTCAGCAACTGTAAGCAGCTCATCAGAATCACTGGTGTGGCTGGTGAACCCCTGGGGACAAAAATTAGCCGAATACTAATATTCAGCGGCCATCTTGTGTTGAATATTAGCGCTTAGTCGGCTAAGTTCTATTTAACCAACCAGGAGCTGTTCCTGACTGGTTAAAATAATAGTGCTGAATATCAGACAGAATGCCTTCATGCCATTTTAATTAAAGAGTAGTACAGTTACACTTTGTTAGATTTAAGAAGTGATGCACTCCTTTGTGGTGTACCAGTTCTTAATAGAAGGAAAATGTAGGAATATTGCCTAAGTCACCCTAATGGTTGGTAGGTAGGTAGGTAGGTAATGGATTTGATATACAGTACTCCCCCGAAATTTGCAGGGGTTCTGTTCCAGGAACCCCTGCGAATTTCGAAAAACTGTGAACACGTTTTTTAGGCAGGGGAGACAGGAAAGGGCAGCTGGAGAGGCAGGAGAGGGCAGCTGGAGCGCCAGTGAGTGAAGTAAATCCCACGCTGTATGCTCCGACCGCCTCTTCCTGTACTAAAGTCCTGTACTTTGACTCGCAGCTCCTGATTGGTAAGGCCCAACTTTAGTACAGGAAGAGGCGGTCGGAGCATACAGCGAGTGATTTTCTTCACTTGCTAGCGCTCCGGCTGCCCTCTCCTGCCTGGTCATTCGTGGTCAGAAAATACCGCAAATGACTGGGACTGCGAACCGCTGATCGCGAATTTGCGGGGGAGCACTGTACTGCCTTTCTGTGGGGACAATCAAAGCGGTTTGCATATATTCTATATGCAGGTACTTTTTTCTGTCCCTAGTGGGCTCACAGTCTAAGCTGTATTTAGTATGCAAGCTATAGGTTTGGGGAGGAGAAGACATCCAGAATGTGTATTGGGAGACATCGAGATAGGTTGGAGATGATATTAATAGGGATTCAAGTGGATACTGGATGTAAAGTTGAGTAGAGAAGGCTGGTCACATGACTGTTTTCTAGTCTACATTTTTGTTTATGTATGAGTTTATTGATTTTTTATATACTGCTTTAGCTAACTTGTAGGACAAAGCGATTTATAAAATAAAATGCCAGAAATTATAAAAGCAAGACACAAAATGCCAATAAAAACAGGAAAGTGTCATTCATTCAGGGGATATATAAGGGAGGAAAGAGTGAGCACTAATGTTCTGAGGCAGTTGTATATATATATATATATAAAAATTAAAATCCACTGTAGTGTGATGTGGTATGAGCAAGTCCCAAAAAAAATGGGTCTTGAGTGCAGCTTTAAAGTTTTTTAAAGACGCTTCAAAGCAAAGGCCTGAAGGCAGAATGTTCCACTGTTCCACAAAATGGTCGCCAAAATGAGGTGTTAAAATGCCCAGGGAGATATTTTACAGCTTTCCTCAACTCTCAAACTGTTTATTTTCTAAAAAAACTCACAGTGCTGCCATAAAGAGATTCCAGCCACCATGAATTTCCATGATCACATTAGTAATACTGTTAAAACTATCTTCTATAGATTACGTAGGATTAGGTCTATTTCAAAATTTTTATGTCCAAGATCGTTAAACATTCTTATTCATTCTTTAGTGATCTCTAAATTAGACTACTGTAATGCTCTTTTTAAAGGTATATCATTAACTGAACTCAAACGCCTACAAATTATCCAAAATGTTTCCATAAAACTCATCACCAAATCCAGAAAATTCGATCACGTTACACCCCTTTTAAAAAATGCACATTGGCTTCTAGTTATCCATCAGATAACATATAAACTTTGTTTGCTTATTTTCAAGTCTCTTCTTTATAAGACTCCAGCATTCATATACAAGCTATTAATACCATATCACCCAAGCAGAACCCTAAGATCTACTGAGCAAAATTTACTGACCATTCCATCATTGAAGATTATTAATACCAGACGGCAGTTTATATTTTCGGTAACCGCACCACAGACCTGGAACGCTCTTCCAATTTATTTACAAAATGAGCAGGATTTAGGAAAATTTAAAAGTAATCTAAAAACATTTCTTTTTAACGATGCTTTTAATACTTAATTCAATAATTTTTAAGGCCAGTAATTTTATTAGTTTATACCTTAGCGTTAAAATGTTTTCCCTTTGTTTTGCTTTTCTTTAATCAATTGTATTTCAAAACCTTATCTTACCTTAGGTAATGAGAATATGTATTAGTAATTTACCCATTGTTATTATTTATAGTCTGTACTGTTTGTTCCTTATTGAATGTATTTTAAAATGTTCATCGCTTAGAATTTGATTAAGCGATTAATCAAGAGAAATAATAAATTTGAAACTTCCCAACTGGACCAGCAAATGAAGTTGGTCCGTTTGAGAAAAGAAGAGCTGGACTGTTCTTTTTTAAGACTGTCTGTTTGCATTGATTAAATTCATACGCTCTATCTATATTCATATGTTCACAATAGATATAAATATGAGTGCTATGGAAGAAAAGAACGAAGGACTTGATGCAGATTCCATCACCAGAATCTGATAACAGATGCCGTCTGAAGCTCTGTGCTTGCTTTCAAAGAAAGACAGCATATGTTCTCGCTATTACTTAGGAAAAAGCCTTCCTTTCTGTGGGTTTCATTGCTATGCTGTGTGAATCCAGACATTTGCATTCCAGGCAAACTATGACATTGTTCTGCATTAAAATGAGACAGATTCACTAAAGTGATACAACGTGCTGTTCAATTAAACGTATGCAGGGTTACTTAGCATATCTCCCCCCCGATTCTATAAACGGCGTGCAAAATAGGATGCTATCCTGAGATGCGTGCAACTAAATGGTCTAAAGAGTCAATTGTTTATTTTATTTATTTTTAGAACAAGCGTCTAAGGGCTAGAGTCACTAAGCAAACCGATCGTGTACCGATTGGTTTGCGACCACTTAGCGACCAAATTCCCCTCCGGCCCCATTCACTTACCTCTCTGCCGGCCATCCTCCGATCCGCGCATGCAAATGAGGGGAGGGGCATTAAAAAGTGATTCACAACACAATCAGTCCGATCCGACTGGGCTGGCCGATCAACTCCAAAAGCGACTGCTGGGGACCAGTCGTTCAGTGGTTTCCGACTGCATATCCTGCTCTCTGCCCCAACTCAAGCACAAATCTCCTGCTCTCTGCCCCGAAGTCCTGCCGCACTGCCCAGAATCTCCTTGAAGTTCTGTCACCCTGCACTGCCCTTCCCCGCCCTGCAAGTCCGTGCTTCTAACCCGCGGGTTTAAGGCGGGTTAAAACCATGGGTTCGCAGGGCTCAAAACTACTAAAAAAAAAAAAAAGATCGCAGCTCCGATGGGCATGCGCAGACCATCTATAGATGGTCTGCGCATGTGCGATCCAAGCAGGCAAATGGGGGCATTCCTCTGATTGCCCCATCTGCATATTTTATTTCGTGAATTCGTCGGACCTGCCAGGGTCAGGCCTGGATCGGGCCCGATCAGGCGGGTTAGTGAATCCAGCCCTAAGTGCTTTGAATACGAACCTCTAAGTGGTTTGCATTCAGGTACTCAAGCATTTCTCCCAATCTGTCCCTATGAGCTCACAATCTGTACCTAAACCCAAAATTGGGTGCTAGCAATTAATTGTTTTGTCTTGCAGCCAATTGTAAGATACTGAAATGTGCTCATACTGTCAAACACAAACCAGTATCATTTATCTTTTCTTTCTTTCTGTTTTTTCTTATTCTAAGGTCTTCAGAAGTGCCAGTATTAGCCACACAAATGCTTTTAGCCGTTGGCTAATACTGGCCCTTCTGAAGACCTTAGAATAAGAAAAACCAGAATGAAAGAAAGAACAAATGATACTGGTTTGTGTTTGATAGCAATTAATTGTTGGCATGAATTGGTAGCATTTTGGATTTACATATGCATCTTATTAACTCTCTTTTACAAAGCTGTGCTAGCAGCTGCTACGTGGCAAAAGGTTGGGCAGACTGGATGGACCATTCAGGTCTTTATCTGCCGTCATCTACTACGTTGCTATGAATCCCATTAAATCCCTAGGGGCTTCAGGGCAGTTAACGCAGTGGCAGCTGTTAACGATGCTACTTCATAAAGATCCACATGGAAATCTTATAGCGCCCAATTCAGAAGAGGACGTGTCCATAGGAGGGGCGTGGGCGGGTAAAGGGCATTCACTCAAGATGCACACAGGGATCCGTGCCCAACTTACATGCCCGGATTTGCACCACATTTCAGCTGGTGTCATGGATATTGGCATTAAGCGCTGTTCTATATATGGTGTGCTACTTGAAGCATCGTTTATAGAGCAGGGACAGGGACAGGGACAGGGCACAGATGTCACCTCAGTAACAACTATAGAAAAATAGACAAATATAGGGCAAAATATAGACAGCAGATATAAATTCTCCAAACTGACACATTTTGATCACTAAATTGAAAATAAAATCATTTTTCCTAACTTTGTTGTCTGGTTCTCTTTCTTTCTTTCCTCAGGCCCAACAATTGTCCCTTCTTCCCTCCCACCTTCCTATGTTCCCCTCACTGCTTTCCAGCCTGTCCTCTTCCTCCCCAGCCTGCCCACACGCTTGCTGGTTTTAATTGCCTCCCGCTGCTGCTGCTGTGAGAACATGTTCATGAAGCAGCAGTGGCGGGGGGGGGGGGGGGGAGGGGGACTCCTGGCTAAAGCAGCGGGACGAACTCATCAGCGCAGCACCGAGAGCGAGGGATGAGCGGGGACCCAGCGGCGCTTCACTCCCTAACAAAACAAATTGCTGGGAAGGGCCAGAATTGACGTCGGGGATAAGGCTTCTGGGCAATCGCTGCACCCGCCTGGCTCTTCCCTTCCTCTACTTGCAGCGAGCGACCAGTAGCAGCAGCGGACAAGGGGTGGGCGCTGATCTAAATAAGGTAACAGGCGGGGAGGTTGGGTATTTGCTCCATAGGACACACCCTTTTTTCCACCCACTTTTGGGGAGAAAAAAAGTGCATTAACTACGCATGAACCACATTTCATAGATAGGTTACTTATTCCCTACAATGCAACACGATCCCTCCGCTCTTCATCGCAAGGACAATTAATGATTTCATCCTTGAAGATAATTGGCACCAGACGATATGACATATTTTCTGTAATGGCCCCCCAAACCTGGAATAATCTACCACTATATATAAGAGAAGTTAAAGATCTTAATAAATTCAAAACCATTTTAAAAACTTTTTTATTTAAAGACGCTTTTAACGTTTAAAAATGCATTATATTTAACTTTCTATTTTTAAAATTACTTTTTATCCAATTTTCACACTCCCTTTCCGCATGTTTTTTCCTGCCCCCTCTTCTTCCTTTTTTTAGATTATGAAAAAGATTAAATATTGTAACTATTCCCTCCCATTTTTTTCCCTCCTTATGTATCATGTCAGTCTGTTTTGTCTGTTTTGTCCCCCCCCCCCCCCAAAGCTGTGAATTAAACAGTCCATACCTGCCTGTATGACAGCAGCTGCAGATGTTATAGCCAGGCCTCTGGAGTTCCCTTGTGGTCGGTGCAGTGGACGGCCCATATCCCCCACTAACTACTACACTTGTGATGGAAGGTCTGAGCCCACCAAAACCCAAAAACCTACTGTACCTACATATAGGTGACACCTGCATAAAATATGCTAGAATATTTAATTCTACATGGGCCTACCAAGCAGTGAAATTCTGGAAGATCCTACTTGATCAGGTTAGTCAGCAATGTAGTTACAAACGTTTTAAAAAGGTTTTAAAAGACTTATCTGTTTAAGGAATTTGTTCTTAATAAGTTCCAATGATGTTTTAATGTATTGTTCTTGTATTTTTTTTACTTCTTGTAAATCACTGTGAGGTATTGGCGGTCTACAAACAAAGATTGTATTGTATTATATTGTTTAAGAGCCACTGTGGTGTACAGTTGGGTGAAGTAGGAATTTGGTGGGCTTTGGAGGGCTCACCCTACAATATAAGGGGGTTATGGTGAGATATGTACCTGGGCAGTGGCGTAGTGAGGGTAAGAGGTGCCCAGGGCAATGGCGCTCCCCACGCCCTCCTCTCTGCTTTTCCCCTACTCCTTCTGTCCACCTCATCCCCCACCAGCCAGCCACACGGTTCATAGACAACCCCGCGAAAGACAAAGGCACGTGCCGACAACTGAGCACAAGACGGAGGCGCGCGCCGAAGAAAATTACAGTTTTTAGGGGATCCGACGGGGGGTTTTGTTGGGGAGCCCCCCCAGTTTACTTAATAGAGATCGCGCCGGTGTTATGGGGAGTTTGGGGGGTTGTAACCGTCCACATTTTACTGTAAACTTAATTTTTTCCCCAAAAACAGGGAAAAAGTGAAGTTTTCAGTAAAATGTGGGGGGTTACAAACCCCCAAACCCCCCACAATGCCCCCACAACGCGGCGCGATCTCTATTAAGTAAAGTGGGGGGTTCCCCCCACACACACCCCCGTCGGAGCCCTAAAAACAGTAATTTTGTGCGTGCGTGCCCCCACGCTGCGCTCAATTGTCTGGGCGCGCCTTTGTCCCGGTGCGCTTTTGACCTGACATCAGCCACACTCATGCCCGCCACATCCTCTCCCTCCCTTCCCACCCCGTAGCTCTAAATCTTCACCTGCGGGAGCAGCTTCTCTGACCTGCTGCTCATGCTGGCTTTCCCTCTGATGTCACTTCCAGGCCTAACAACCTGCCAAGTACTATCAGAGCGAGACAGGTCAACGCAAGCAGCAGGCTAGAACAATTTCTCATGCTGGCAAAGATTTTTAAAGAAGTACGTGGGGGCGGGAAAGGGTGAGCATGGTGTGTAGGGGCCGGAGAGGTGCAGGCATCTTCACCAAGACAGCGCCCAGGGCGGTCTTCCCCCACCCCCCTTACTATGCCACTGTACCTGGGACTTTTTATGTGAGTGCACTGTAGTGCCCCTTGAGGTGGTCCACTGCTCTGCAAGGATGTCTGCGTGGACAGTCTACTACAAATGCTGGCCCCTCCTCCTTCTCAATGGCTTGTTTTGTGCATTTTTCTTTTGCATGTATTTTTTTTTTTTTTTAATGGTTCAAAAAGATAGACACACATCTGAACAGCGGCCATTTTTGAAAAAACAAGATAGACATCTTGCAGTTTTGAAATGGCCATGTTCGCTGCTGGATTTTTGTGTGTCTTCCGCAAATTGTCCAAACTCAGATTTGGATGTCATATCGAAAATGTCCCTCTACATATCTGGGGCTAATGTAATTGGTAATAGTCAACATTTAATAAAAATTCTGACTACCACCATCTGAATATCAGTCAGCATATAGATAAGTGAAAGTCAAATTTATTAGTGGGTTTTCAAAAATAAAATATAAAATCCTCTTGTGTAGTTTTGTTTTGTAAATCTCTCACCTCCCCCCCACCCTTTTTATTAAGCCAAGGTAGAGGTTTCTAGTATGGCCCAGAGCACTAAATGCTCCGACGCTGCTCTTTTTTTTTTTTATTAACCATGAAATTTTATTGAATTTTTTTAAAAAATGATACAAGAAATGCTCAACGTATTCCATAACATATTTAAATTGTAAATATTAGATGAGCATTCATAAAAAAAAAAAAATCAAACAAAAAATGATGCTCATAAGCATTTAGCGCTCCAGGCCGCGATAGAAACCTCCACCGCAGCTTAGTAAAAGAAGGCCTAAATTTATTTGCTATCAAAACCCTTGATTAATTATCTAAATCAAGCAAGTTTTATCCTTTACAGAGCCCTGCAGTATTTCAGGTAAGAGCGGATAGCGTAGCTGGTTTTAAGAAAGGTTTGGACAAGTTCCTGGAGGAAAAGTCCATAGTCTGTTATTGAGAAAGACATGGGGGAAGCTACTGCTTGCCCTGGATCGGTAGCATGGAATGTTGCTACTCTTTGGGGTTCCGGAACCTTGCTATTCTTTAGGATTCTGAATGGAATGTTGCTACTCTTTGGGTTTTGGCCAGGTACTAGTGACCTGGATAGGTGAGAACGGGCTAGTGGACTTAATGGACCATTGGTCTGACTCAGTAAGGCTGTTCTTATGTACGGCATAGAAGTACTAACAAAAATGAACTTTGCACCTTAATTTCTTATGCATCTGATCAAAAGGAAAAGCAAATTCTAATGAAACAAAGATTTGAAATAGAATATCCTTTTTTTCTATTGTAGCTATGAACCTTGCCCCCCCCCCCCATTTCTGACTCAATAAAACTTTACAAATTACAAGCATATACAGTTCTTAAAAGCATAATAACGCAACATAATAACAGAACTGCTCTGCTACTAACCTCCATTTCTGTATTTGCTTTTTCTTTGTATGATTTATGTCATTTCGGCAGCAGTACAATTTTAAATAAAAATGATCTCAACTCCCTCAGACCTTCCTCGGAAACTATAACTGGCTTTCTTCTTTCAGGATATAGAAGGGAGGAGAAGCACAGATACTTTTTCCACAAAATATTACATGTGACAATCTATATGTCTAAAGGGAGTCCACCCCTGGAGCCTATAAACTGCCTTTTTGGGGGGCTGGACCTGAGTCACAATCTATTTTTTTTTTCTTTGCCCTGCTCATAGCAATTTCCAGAAATACTTCTTAGAAGCCAAATGAGTAATGATTTTGTTGCATTTCTGCGGCTCTGTTTGCTGAGTGGGATTTTCACGGCTGCTGTTTGCTTATCAGAGAAGATTACCTGTCTACTGAAATGTTCCATTACTGGTGGAACAGTAAATTGTGGCAGACCACTACGTCCTTCCCCCAACCTAAAGCTCTGTCTGTCTGCTTTTCTTCCTCCTTCCTTCACTTTGCACATTTGTAGGTTTCCACCTTCGTTCATTATGTGACTGTACTGGGCTATAAATAAGCATGGCACAAAAAAAAAAAAATCTACAGCGAAGGTCATCCATTCATGTCAATTCAGGGTACACAGACTTATTTCTATATTTAAACCATCCTGAAATAGCCCTGGCATTATGTACTTCAATGGAAGCATGACAACGGAGAATTAAATGCATATACTGATCTAGGAACAATGAAAATGTAGCAATCGTGGGTGATCTTAGCAATAGAGAAAATTGTTTTACTTCTAGCTTTCTCCTTTCTGCTATTTTCTCATTTCATTTTTGCATTTTGGAAAATCGTTTTAATGTGTTAAAATGCAAACAAGAAGAAAATGAACGCTGGTTCCTTTTGCTGTCACACTGGATGGGAAAGGGCACGCAGGCTATTATTTCAGAAACGTATCAATATATAAATAGTGGCATTTATGGAGCTGATATTTCAAATCATTGACGTGAGCAAGAGAGGCTTAAATTATGTTCTGTGGGCCAGCTGCCAATATTCAGCTACCAATATTATCTAGGCAGTGCCGCAGAATACGCACACGAACTGGCCATTTTGGTATTAGGCCACACAGGGGCACGATGGGGAGAAGTCAGCAGTTATGTAGGTGCTGGAAATATTCAGTGTCGCATAAAGCGGGATTCCTGTTTCCCTGCCACAACTTGGCTCACTGTAAGCTTCAGCCTTACAGTGTCAGAAGTTTGGATTGGTATCGCGATTTCAAGTATCATTTGGCCAGTCCAAGCATCCAGTACTATGATCCTGATTCCATACATGGTGCCTACCAGTAGGTGCCTGGATTGGGGCAGCTATTGAGTTAGGTGCCTAAATAACAGCCCCTTTTACAAAATCATGGTAGAGAATTCCGGAGCGACAAATGCGACATAGCCCATAGGAATTGAGTGGGCTGTGTTGCATTTACCAGGCAGGAATCGTTCCTGCGGCTTTGTAAAAGAGGTCCTTAATTTTTTTTTATTGGCTAATTGGGGCTGATAATTGAAAGCCTAATTAAAAAATAGAGTTAAAAAACAACTTTAACAAAATGTATTTGTTGGTAGGCGCGATGTAGGTGTCTACATCGAGGTGCCTACCCGAAAAGTAGGTGTTGTTAGGGGCAGAGTTTATATATGAATTGGGTTAGGCACCAGTAGGCACCTACCTTAGGCGATGGAATTTTAAGCCAAAAAATAAAACCTGGCCTAATATACCGGTGGTTAAGTTTATGATGCCTACTGACACCTAATGAGTTTGGCACTGCTAAGCTTGAGTCTGTATGTGATGATCTTAAGGTGGCCAAACAGGTTGAAAAGGTGACGGTGAAAGCTAGAAGGATGCTAGGGTGCATAGGGAGAGGTATGGCCAGTAGGACAAAGGAGGTATTGATGCCTCTGTTTGATGAGATCTCATTTAGAATATTGTGTACAATTCTGGAGGCCACACCTTCAAAAAGATATAAAAAGGATAGAGTCGGACCAGAGGAAGGCTACTAAAATGGTGTGTGGTCTTCATCATAAGGCGTATAGGGACAGACTTAAAGATCTCAATATGTATACTTTAGAGGAAAGGCGGGAGAGGGGAGATATGATAGAGACGTTTAAATACCTACATGATGTAAATGCGCATGAGTCGAGTCTCTTTCATTTGAAAGGAAGCTCTGGAATGAGAGGGCATAAGATGAAGAAAAGAGGTGATAGGCTCCGGAGTAATCTAAGGAAATACTTTTTTTTACAGAAAGGGTGGTAGATACATGGAACAGTCTCCTGAAAGAGGTGGTGGAGACAGATACTATGTCTGAATTCAAGAAAGCATGGGATAGGTATGAGGGATCTCTTAGAGAGAGGAAGAGATAATGGTTACTGCGGATGGGCCATTTGGCCTTCATGTGCCATCATGTTTCTATGTTTCTATGCCTAACTCTGAATGGCATACAGTATGTGCTATTTTCCTAGGCGCCTACCAAGTTAGGTGTCGTTTATAGAACCAGGCCCTATGTGGCTCAAGCTTGCAGAGAGCCGTGTCACGGTGGGGAAGCAAAAATCCCGCTGTTTCTTCTCTAACCAAAGCCAGGTGAGGAGGAAAAAGAGTGGGTGAACACTGGGGGGGGGGGGGAGCATACATGAGAGAGAGTGAGAGAGCACGAGACCGGGTGAAGGCTGAGGAGAGGACAACACACCATTATATTTTGCCACTATTTGAACAAACATGTGACAAAATAAGATGATGTGTGTTTTGGCCCTCTGAATTTTACAAAATATAAAATATGGTCCCTAAGTCTGGCCTAGAGAAAATATCTGTCTGTGAACTATGCACTAATGCAGCCAGTCACAAAATGACTCCCCTTAATAAACATCAGTAAAAAATAACATCAGTAATAAACCTTAATTTTAAAAAATGCATCAATATCAACATTTGAAATAATCCCAAATCTATATGTGCAATATGGGTGAGTAGACTGGCATAGATCTTAAATATAATGACTCTAGTGATTTTTACTATTTGCAGAGACTCTCGGCGTGACACATCCTCTGTTTGGTTTTATATTATCTTTTTCAATATTTGTTGTGACATATGTTTTTTCCTTTATCTACCATGGACCCCTGATGAAGGCTGTCCGAAACACGGACCGTGTTGGGTTCCCTGTTTGGTAAAAAGGTTGTAATATATAGTTTGCTTGTCACAATAAAATTTGCCTACATCGTTGTACATATCTGCAGTTTTGGTTTGTTTGTTCCAAAGGAAAAGTATTACATGATTGAAACAGTATGCACAATGAAGAAATGGCATGAGTATTGGAGAAGTCCTGCACTGAGCGAGTTGCAGTAGTCATGGCAAAACGGAGAGTATGAATTAAATGAGATGAGCGAAAGGCGTGAAAAGAACAAACATGATGTATTTCAAAGAAAGAAGAGCATATGGCAGTATCTATTTGAGGCTCGATTGTGAGCTTACTGTCAAAGATGATACCCAGACTCTTTCCCGAGTAAGTGAATCAGCATTGATATGGGCAAAGAGGGGATAGAGCGTAAGAATTAGAAAAGATGATAGACAGTATGAAGAAAGAATAGACTGTCTTTCAACCAACAAGAGAAATGGTTTCTTCAGAAATTATGTCTGGGTGAATGTAGAGGGACAGTGGTAGCAGGATACTGAACATGGAGGAGAGTGGAGAAAGGAAGGAGAGAAGAGCTGTTGCATATGGGATGGGGAATAAGGGAATACGAGATCTTGGCCACCTTGGTGGAGGGTTAGGTAAGGGGAGATGAGATGCTGGACCTGGAGAGGTAAGGAAGGTATAGGAAAAGGTTATACTTGGTGGGAGAGAAAGAAAATAAAGAGGTTGAACCTGTGGATGGAGGGCATGGCTGAAAGTTCACCTAGTAAATTGTTGTATCTGGCCGTGTATAATACAATGAAATTTCTTTTACTGGGTGGTTATGTCGTGAACTATTGGCAGAAATAAGGGATAGTAGCCCTGAGGAAACCCCCCCGAAGGGTGAAACATGTTGGCTCATTAATCCCTTACTAGTCATCTACCACCAGCCAGCTAAGTATTCTAATATTCAAAAACTTCTTTAAAATATTTATGGTTTTAAGGTTAAAATAACTAAAAACTAAAAAATAAACAAAAAAGACACACACTAAATGTTTTGACCCTATGACGATTAGGTGCATAAAGCCAGTAGATATGATATGTTGATCTTCTGGTGGCATCTCTGAGGGCAAATAAACTTGTTGAAAAGCTCTCTCTTGTGCACAGGGAAGTAAGGGTGAAAAAAAACGTTATCACCTGGGTTATTCTTGAAAGTTCACCTAGAGCAGTGGTCTCAAACTCAAACCCTTTGCAGGGCCACATTTTGGATTTGTAGGTACTTGGAGGGCCTCAGAAAAAATAGTTAATGTCTTATTAAAAAAATTATAATTTTGCATGAGGTAAAACTCTATAGTTTATAAATCTTTCCTTTTGGCTAAGTCTTAATAATAATATTGTAATTTATAGCTAAAGAGGCATATGATCAAGAAACTGTTTTATTTTACTTTTGTGATTATGATAAACATACCGAGGGCCTCAAAATAGTATCTGGCGGGCCACGAGTTTACGACCACTGACCTAGAGTGTCAGGTACCCATGGGCTGGCTCTTCTTCCTGAGATCATATCTTAGCCATGAAAAGTATTAATATGTATTTACGTGATTCTAGAACTATGAGGGGGGGGGGGGGGTCAAAAAGTTCTCAGCCCACCAAGAAGGGAATGATGCAGAGCCATGAAACTTACAAGTTATTCCACATATTCACTTCTAAGTTGAACACACTTGGCACATCATGTCTGAAGTTTTTGCAACCCTTCAAAAATACTCTGAATGGTCACTGAAATACTTCTACCCTGCTGCATTCACCGCCAAATCACTCAAAAACGATCCCTCTTTCAAATTCTTTTAAGGTTTGGAAACAGAAAATAGTCAGATGGAGCAAGATCATAGAAACATAGAAATATAGAAACATAGAAAAAGAGCAGCAGAAAAGGGCTATAGCCCACAAAGTCTGCCCATTCCAAGTATCCCCTCCCCTGAATTTATTCCCTTAAAGATCCCACGTGAGTATCCCATTTTTTCTTAAAATCTGTCACGCTGTTGGCCTTTATCACCTGGAGTGGGAGTCTGTTCCAATGATCCACTACTCTTTCGGTGAAGAAGTACTTCCTGGAGTCGCCATGAAACTTCCCTCCCCTGATTTTCAGCGGATGCCCTCTGGTGGTCGAGGGTCCCATGAGCCAGAAGATATCATCTTCTGACTCGATGCGTCCCGTGATGTACTTATATGTTTCAATCATATCTCCCCGTTCTCTTCTTTCCTCAAGTGAGTACAGCCGCAATTTTTTAAATCTTTCTTCATACGTGAGATCCTTGAGCCCCAAGACCATCCTGGTGGCCGTTCGCGGAACCGAATCGATCCTCAGCACGTCCTTTCGGTAGTGTGGTCTCCAAAACTGAACACAGTACTCCAAGTGAGGCCTCATCATAGCTCTGTACAACGGCATCATAACTTCAGGTCTCCTGCTGACGAAACCTCTGCGGATACACCCCATCATTTGTCTTGCCCTGAAGGAAGCCTTCTCCACTTGATTGGCAACCTGGTGAGTAGGGTGGATGGACTGTGCACTGAAACCACAACTGCGTCAAAACAGCTATCATTTTTCTAGCCTTGTGAGCAAGTGTATTGTCTTGCAAAAAGAGAACTCCTTTCTGCAGCTTCCCTCTCCTTTTTTCTTTCAATGCCTCCTTTAATTAGCACAGCAAGTTACAGTAGTATTCTGCATTAAATGGCCCCTTGAAAGATAGTCAGTCATTACAACACCTTCCTGATCCCAAAACACTGCAGCCATAACCTTTTTTGCTGATTTTTGAATTTCCTTGGCCTTGGAGAAGCTGAATGCCACCATTGCATGGACTGTTTTTTTCTTAAGATCATGGTGGTGCCATGAAGAATTCAATAAAAATTCAAGTTTCTTCAATGCCGAGTACAAAACTGATGATGATAAGGAAATATTTTGTAAAAGCAAGAACTTATCTCTAGATTGTGTGAGCCAAACTCTCCATCTGACAAAGCTAGTCATTCCAAAAGTTGGCACCAGCTCACTAAAAATGCTGCAAAATCAACTCGACTTCGTTTTTCATCAGTATTCAAACATTTGGCCACCCACTTGGCTGACAGCTTCTGCATACCCAGCTGCTCATGGATTATACACCTAACATGTTCTTTGGATATCTGTAGTGTCTCAGCAATTGTTTTAGCCAATATTCGCCGATCTGCCAAAATCAGGTCATGGGCATGGTCAACAATTTCAGGCCTCTCAGACCTTGCTGCATTTTCGGTCTCAAAATTTCCATGCTTAAAATTTGCATGCCACTTCTTCACCGTGGAGTATGATGGGTATTTGTCATTCAACATATGCATCATACATTCATGGATTTCCTTTGGAGTTTTCTTCTGCAGGAATAGGAATGCCATGTTGGCTCAGAGTTGTACACTTGAAAATTCCACACTTTTCAATGACATGGTTCAATCAATGATCTGGAAAATATGAAAAAGGATCTGCAAAAGTTAGAGGAATGGTCTAATGCCTGGCAACTAAAATTCAATGCAAAGAAATGCAGAGTAATGCATTTGGGGATTAATAATAGGAAGGAACCGTATATGCTGGGAGGAGAGAAGCTGATATGCACGGACGGGGAGAGGGACCTTGGGGTGATAGTGTCCGAAGATCTAAAGGCGAAAAAACAGTGTGACAAGGCAGTGGCTGCTGCCAGAAGGATTCTGGGCTGTATAAAGAGAGGCGTAGTCAGTAGAAGGAAGAAGGCGTTGATGCCCCTGTACAGGTCATTGGTGAGGCCCCACTTGGAGTACTGTGTTCAGTTTTGGAGACCGTATCTGGCGAAAGACGTAAGAAGACTTGAGGCGGTCCAGAGGAGGGCGACGAAAATGATAGGAGGCTTGCGCCAGAAGACATATGAGGAGAGACTGGAAGCCCTGAATATGTATACCCTAGAGGAAAGGAGAGACAGGGGAGATATGATTCAGACGTTCAAATACTTGAAGGGTATTAACGTAGAACAAAATCTTTTCCAGAGAAAGGAAAATGGTAAAACCAGAGGACATAATTTGAGGTTGAGGGGTGGTAGATTCAGGGGCAATGTTAAGAAATTCTACTTTACGGAGAGGGTGGTGGATGCCTGGAATGCGCTCCCAAGAGAGGTGGTGGAGAGTAAAACTGTGACTGAGTTCAAAGTAGCGTGGGATGAACACAGAAGATTTAGAATCAAAAAATATTAAATATTGAACTAGGCCAGTTACTGGGCAGACTTGCACGGTCTGTGTCTGTGTATGGCCATTTGGTGGAGGATGGGCTGGGGAGGGCTTCAATGGCTGGGAGGGTGTAGATGGACTGGAATAGGTTTTAAAGGAGATTTCGGCAGTAGGAACCCAAGCACAGTACCGGGTAGAGCTTTGGATTCTTGCCCAGAAATAGCTAAGAGAAAAAATTTAACCCATGTATAACAGATTTGCTACCTATTCAAGGTAATGGAGATTTTCAACCTGGTATGACATCTAGGATTTTTAGAATTTGGGGGTTTAAAGGTATTTATTATTTATCACAAGTATTGGATGAAACTGGGAAGATTAAGTTTTCTTGACCTTTCTATTGTAATAGGAGGGGGTCCTGGATCATTATATGCATATATGCAATTGGTAAATTATATTAATAGATTGAAGAGATTGAATTTTTCTTGTGGAGTTCATGACAGAATTATTTCTTTTTTTAATCAATGTGATGATGTGCCTATTTCAGTTTCTTTATTACACAAGTGGTGGCGGAATATATTACCTACCTGTACATATGATAAAATTCTACAAAATTGGATTGAGTTGGGAATTCAGATTTCTCTTCTTGATTTTACTCAATCTATTAATAGACTACCAAAGATTATAAAAGAGTATGTTTGGAGAGAATGTGCTTATAGAATTTTACATAGGGCTTATTTTTCCCAAATTCAAGCTTTTCATGCGAATTTAATAGATACCCCAATTTGTATTAAATGTAATAAAGATCCTGGCACATTGTATCATGTTTTTTGGTTGCATCCTTTGATTAACTCATTTTGGTTTGCCATCCTATTATTTTTGGGTTCTTTATGGGGTAATTCGATAGTGGGTTGTCCTAGGGGAATAATTTTTGGTAAAGCATCAGCTTGTGGGGTTTTTGGCCAACTAAAATGTCATTTATTTCAGAAAGCCTGTATGATTGGGCATAAATGTATTATGCAATTTTGGTTGCAGAAAGAATCTCCAAGTTTTTGGCATTGGAGGAATCAATTACATCACTTATTTCTATTTGAGAGTTGGGAGGTTCGAGGTTCGCCTAAAAAAACTCATCTTTTTATGGAGGTTTGGGATCCTTATATTCAGAATCTTTCACCAAAAATATGAAGTTTGGTTATCAATGATTTATTATGAAAATTTAGGTTTACTAATTACATTCCAGTTATTTATTTTAATTTTTTATTTTTGTCAACTTTCATCCAGGGTGAGGGATTTCATTTAGGGGAAGATAGTGGGTAGGGGATGGAATTAAGGGGGGAGGGGGGTGTAGATAACATTGAATTAATTAATATGGAAATTAAATTTGAAAGAATGATTTAAATTTGTATGAAATATTATTATGATTCTTATTGTATTGAATGTATTTTTGTATTATCCTATTGTACTGATTATTTGATTCTTTCAGCTACTGTAGCAAAATAATGCTCAGAATTTTGGAAGTTGGGGGGGGCTGAAAACCTTTCAGCACCTCCTCTTAGTCTGTGACCTGCACTGAAGCTCCCTGATTTGTTTTGGTTTATAGATGTATGAGTGATTAAATCCAGCTCGTTTGTGCTCAGAAACTAATTAAATTGGAAAAATGAAAGGAAATATTAATAATTTAGGTATTTTCTTAACTGATGGCTGACCCTGAGCTAACTAAATATGATTTGGGTAGTACATTTGCTTCAGGGCTAGTCACTTTCTTTCCCAGATCATCTGCTTTATATAATGATGATTATTATTATTATGCAAACTAATCTCTAGGAGTCATGAGATTTCTTTTTTTAATTGAGAAAACCCCCATCATTCTACACAGCATCAAAGTTGTCTGTGCTCATTCTAGAAGTTTCTTGCGTAGTGTTATGATGTGATGAGTGAAAAGGACATTTTTTAAGAGTGAGTTGTCTTTCATTTGTATTTTGATCAAAACTTAAGCAGAACCAGGTTCCTTGGCCCACATATCTTGGCAGTCTGATACTGGAACTGGTCCCACAAGCCTTTTTCTTGGCCCTTAACAGCTGTGAACTTCGTGACTGAATCCAGGGTTTGGAGAAAACAGCAGGAAGGTGTAAATCTTTTTACCCTTCAGCAGGAAGATTAGGCTTGGGCTTCACCGTGAAAGACGGGGGAAAGGAAAGGCTGAAGCTGCTGAACTATACTTGAAAACCATGGGGAGACCATATTAAATCTGATCTTGTTGGAACAAACACAATTTTTAATTTTTGCGATGCCACATTTTAATTGAGGAACCAGTACTCGAATGTGTGTCAACATCATCTGTTAATGTGCAGATTGGCTCACATTTATGACCTAGGGTAGCAACACGCAAAATGAGTTTTGCGTTCATTTATAAGATTAAAGGTATTCTATAACAATGTGCTCAGATTTTTGAAATGCCCCAACCCGCTCATACCTCCTCCCGTGGCCACACCCCTTTTTGAGTTGCTGCCGCGTGAGCGGACTGCCGGGCACAACGGACCACTGGTCTGACCCTGCAGCGGCAATTCTTACGCTCTTAGTATTACAGAACGGCGCTTAGGCAGATGCATTCCTAAGTCCAAATTAGAGCCAATTAATGTCATTAATTGAATTAACAGCTCATTATCAAAATAATTTGGGTGCCCAACTTTCACAGTTTGTATTTAATATTTAGGGGTAGATTCAAGAAAGAGTATAAAAATTTAGGTTCTGTTCCGCGTGGAACCGCTGTTATGGAATATAAGCGCAAATGCGCAGTTTCACGCCTAACATTAGGCCCAAGCACCTACACCAGGGGTGTCCAACCTGCGGCCCCGTGAAGTATTTTGTGCGGCACCGGTCGAGGGCAATGCAGTGTTTTCCTTTGCTGCCCCCGGGGGTTTACCGTCTTGCCGGCTCCCTCCTCTGTCTTGCTGCAGCGTTTGTGCGGCCCCAGAAGGTGAAGGAGAACTTCCTTATGGAATCTATGTCCTTTTAACTTTAGAGAGTGTCCTCTCGTTCTCTCTACTTTGGAGAGGGTGAACAATCTGTCTTTATCTACTAAGTCTATTCCCTTCATTATCTTGAATGTTTCAATCATATCCCCTCTCAGTCTCCTCTTTTCAAGGGAGAAGAGGCCCAGTTTCTCTTGTCTCTTGTTGTATGGCAACTCCCCCAGTCCCTTAACCATTTTAGTCGCTCTTCTCTGGACCCTTTCGAGTAGTACTGTGTCCTTTTTCATGTACGGCGACCAGTGTTAGATGCAGTATTCCAGGCCTGGTACAACGGCATGGGCAGACTGGATGGGCCATTTGGCCTCTATCTGCCATCATGTTTCTGTGTTTCTACAGTATTGAAGCACTACCCTCCACTGGTAGCAATATAGCTGGAGGAATCCAGCTCTATTTAGAGGGGACAGTGCCCCTTACTTTGACAGATGTGACTTCATTTTGCTATGATCAAACTAAAGGGGCTATTATGACAAGGAACCACAAGTTATAATTAAAAATAGCATGGCTCTAGCAACGAAGGGCCCAGAATTAAAAGGAAATGTTTTTGGAACAACATGCAAGCATTACTTTTCAAAAGGATGCCTGACCTATGGCTGCCTTATACTTATGTACAATCTGTTTGCTGTGTCTGAGAAGTGACGCCTGTGCTCACCATGTACGATGATCTGTAAAATCTTAGGCGGCTGCAGTAGTCTCACAAGAATGGGCATTTGTTCACAGATCATGGAATTTCGAGGTAATTCAGATCACTATAAGTAGCTGTCAACAGTAACCAGCCTGCATTGAAAGGTCATCCATTTTTCTAAACTTCAGCTCAAGCAGAGTATCTGTTCAGCTACCAAAGCATTTACTATACTGCCTTTACCTGAAAAAGAGATTGCTTTCATCTGAGATTATATCAGAAAATACTTCCAAGAGTCCTTTCTTTAGACCGTCTCCTCTGGAATGAAAGGAAAGAGCTACTGGAAATATAAAAACGCCCTTGTTTCACTCTATGGTATGGCCACACCTCAAATGCAATGTGCAGCTCTGGTCGCAGTATTTCAAGAAAGATATAGCAGAATTAGAAAAGGTACAGAGAAGGGCAATGAACATGATAAAAGGTTTGGGACAACTTCCGTATGAGAGGCTGAAGCAGCTAAGGCTCTTCAGCTTGGAGAAAAGACGGCTCAGGGGTGATATTATAGAGGTCTATAAAATAATGAGTGGAGTGGCAAGGGTAGATGTTCACTCTTTCCAAAAATACTAGGACTAGGGGGCAAGCGATGAAGCTACTAAGTAGTAGATTTCAAACAAACCAGAGAAAATATTTCTTCACATAACCTATATTTAAACTCTGGAATTCGTTGCTGGAGAATGTGGTGAAATCAGTGGATTTTAAAAAGGCTTGGATAATTTCCTAAAAGAGAAGTCCATAGGCTATTATTGAAATGTCTAGGAGAAATGCACTGCTTATTTCTAGGATCAGCATAAAATCTGTTTTACTACTTGGAATCCAGCTGGTTTTAAGAAAGGTTTGGACGAGTTCATGGAGGAAAAGTCCATAGTCTGTTATTGAGAAAGACAAGGAAGAAGCCATTGCTTGCCCTGTATTGGTAGCATGGAATATTGCTATACCATGGGTTCTGGCCAGGTACTAGTGATTTGGATTGGCCACTGTGAGAACGGGCTACTGGGCTTGATGGACCATTGGTCTGACCCAGGAAGGCTATTCTTATGTCCTTACTTGGGACCTGGGTTGGCCACTGTTGGGAACAATCAAGCCATTGTGACATCACTGCTGAGGTTGGTTCTTAGGCATTGGTGGAATGAGACATTATGACATCACAATCTCAGCTTTGGAATGTTGCTACTCTGGGTTTCTGCCTAGTACTTGGGACCTGGGTTGGCCACTGTTGGAAACAGGATACTGGGCTTGACGGACCTTCATTCAGTCTGTCCCAGTATGCCAATTCTTATGTTCTTACTATATAACAAACTTAGTTGAAATATGATGGAGGTATATAGTATGATTTTGCACATGAAGGGGATAATTTTATCTTCTACATGCTAAGCATATTTGACATGCAATAAAAGACTATTACTTTATATACTTACTAGTATTTAAGCCCGCTAGAGGAGATGTCTGTCTGTCTGTTTTATTTTCTTTGTCTCTCTCTCCTTGGACGCTGTATTTCTGTCTGTCATTCTTTCTGTCTGTGTCTCTCCCTGGGCCCCCCCCCCAAAGCAGCCCCCTCTCCCACTGCCCTCTGTTGTGCCATGCCTGTTTTTGTTTTTTAAAAATAATTTTTATTGAGATAGCAGCTGTTCTTATCCTCCCTCCCACCGGCATGAACCGCTGCCGCCCCTCTTCAAAGCAGATGGAACGTGCTACCAGGTGGAGAGTGGCCTGCGAGGTTTGCTTTAGCCAGCTGGTGAATCTCAGCAGGCTGCTTTGAAGAGGAGTGGCTGCGGTTGGTGAATGAGGGTGGGAGGGGGGAGTTGCCAGAGTGTTCCCTGCCGCCGTGTTCTAAAATAGAATTTGGCACAGACCCAGAGATCACAGCGGCTGGGAACACGAAACTCTAAGTGCGCATGCGCGCTTAGGGTTTTATTATAGAGGATAATCAATACATTATTAAACCTTAACCAATACTTGTACTTTTGTAAAGGTGTTATAATACAGTTAGCCTTTTCTGAGTTGGTTCTCAATGCCAAACGTCTTATGGCATTAGTAGTGTGTACTAATCGACCTGAGACAGTGAAGTTAACGGCCTACCTGAACCGAGTTCCTGCCTTCTCCTATCTGGGTTACTTTCACCTGTATCCTGGAAGAACATTGAACAAACACATTTGGCTGTACATAGGGTTATCAGATTTTCTGGAACTAAAATGCTGACCCGTGGCCCCGCCCCCCATCCCCGCGGAGTTCCGCTCCCCAGCCCCGCCCCCTCAACCTGTTCACTTGTTGGGAAAGCATCTGCACATGCGCTGGTGTGGATCAATGATATCAAACGCATGTGTGTGACATCACCGACTTGTATCCACGCATGCGCAGATGATGTCCCGACGTCACTCCTAGCTGGAAGCTTTATAAAACCTGGACAAAGTGCCAGGTTTTGAAAAGCCGTCCAGACATGTCCTCTAAAAGGAGGACAACTGATAACCCTAGCTATATATTTTAAAAGACAACCAGGTACCAGATGTGTCTCCTGTACTTTGCGAGTGTGTGGAACTGAAGGAGAAAAGGAACCTGTAGCTAATCTGTTATCTGAGCTAGAGAATGTAATGTAATGTAATTTATTTCTTATATACCGCTACATCCGTTAGGTTCTAAGCGGTTTACAGAAAATATACATTAAGATTAGAAATAAGAAAGGTACTTGAAAAATTCCCTTACTGTCCCGAAGGCTCACAATCTAACTAAAGTACCTGGAGGGTAATAGAGAAGTGAAAAGTAGAGTTAGAGGAAAAATAAGAATAAAATAAACATTTTAACAAGACAGCATTGATCTAAATACTTTGGAAGGTAGAAGAGAGGAGAGAAAGGAATAGAAGCATCTGAAGACCTGGCTCTTCTCCAGAACGTAACCCCGTCCCGCTCCTGGCACTCTCACACCAACCTCTCTTCTCTCATATTTATATAATTCCACTGTAGTTCCGTTCCTTCCCTAACCATGTAAACCGTGTCGAGCTCCATCTGCAGAGATGATGCGGTATATAAACCCAAGATTTAGATTAGATTAGATTAGATTAGAAGCAGAAGGGGGAGCCGTTGAACAGTAGAATTCTGGAGAAATTTAAATGATAGAAATAGAACAAAACAAAGACAAAAGGCAAAACAATAGATAAGATTAAAGATAAATCATAAAGAATGACATGGGAAAAATTTTTCCCGTCCCCGTGAGTTTTTTTTGCTTGTCCCTGTCTCTGCCCCATTCCTGTAAGCTCAGCTTTAACTACACAAACCTCAAACAGTTATGATTTTAAAGTGTTTGAGGCTTGCGCAGATAAGGACAGAGCTTGTAGGAACAGGGCAGGGACAGGAAAAGACCCCCCCCCCCCCCCGGGATGGGAAAATGAGTTCATGCAGAGAGGGGGAAAAATTTGTCCCCGTGTCATTCTCTAATCTGAGCATCATATGTTAAGGTTCACAACTGCATGAATTCTCTGGGCCAGTGATTCCCAACCCTATCCTGGAGGATCACTAGCCAGATGGGTTTTCGGGATAGCCCTAATGAATATTAAATGAGAGAGATTTGCATATAATGGAGGTGACGGGCATGCAAATCTTCTCCATGCATTAGTGCTATCCTAAAAACATGACTGGCTGGTAGTCCTCCAGGACAGGGTCGAGAACCACTGGGTCCATGCCATCTTTTAGGCTGGGAGAACTATCCGGAGCTTCAGGCGTCAGCATCTGAAGTGGCATTGAAGCTCTCAGTTTACAGGGACCGGGCAGGATTCCTGCTTCTCCCACCGTGGCTTGGTTCTCTGTGAGCTCAAGCCATGCGGGTGCTGCAAGTTTGGGCAGGTCTCATGGTTTCAAGTCTCAGGAGAGTTGAAACCGTGAGATCAAGCTGAACTTCTGGGCACTGCATAGCTCATGTTTACGGACCACCGAGCTAAGGCGAGGAAGCAGGAATCCTGCTGCAAGCACGAGAATTTGCCAAGCTTCCGAGGGCCAGAAAAAAAGAATTTGGTGGGCTGGGCTCTGGCAAACGGGCCGTAAGTTGGACAAGCCTGTACTAGTATGTTAGGAGTAGACTCATTATTAGCATCACTGCACTGCACTCAAGCCAACAAAAAAGACAGGAGCATACAGAAAAGAAACTGAACCCAGCAGCTCAAAACTTTAATGCAAAATGTACTACACTGAACTCTATTTCTGATTTCCTGTCTTCCTCTCTTTGTTGGAATAAATATCAGAAAACACGAAAAATCAGCCGAACAGAATAGAAGATGACACTGAGTTTCCATGCATGTCAAAATATCTCATGCATTGAAAATATACCAACAGCCAAGACCAGTTGGATGACGCTTGGGCAATGAGCTGATAACTGAAATCTGTGATTTGACAGGTTATATTTAACTGCTATTTATAGTTTTCCTAATTGTTCTTTTCATGAGCTGAATTGTGTGTTCTAAGGGTGTAAAAGCCACGTATCGAGAATGCCACAAGGCACGATCACTCAAGGAGCTTCTTAACCATTCAAACAGCACAGAAATATGCATCTCTATATTTAAGCATAAGTATATTTCTACTTTTTTAGGCACCTGCATCCTAAGAACGGCTCATAGTCTTAAGTGCACGCCGACAATTTAGTGCAAGACTTCAGCGCACCGCAGGAAAACCTTCTTGTAAAGGGCTCCGGTGTGTGGGGGGGAACCCCCTTTTACTTAATAGGGATCACGCTGGCATTGGGGGGGGGGCTTGGGGGGTTGTAACCCCACATTATACTGGAAACTTAACTTTTTCCCTATGTTTTAGGGAAAAAGTTAAGTTTTCAGTATAATGTAGGGGTTACACCCCCCACACCTCCCCAACACGGCAGCGCGATCCCTATTAAGTAAAGGGGGGGGGTTCCCCCCCACACCCCCCGTCGGAACCCTTTAAAAGAAGGTTTTCCTGCGGCACGCTGAAGTCTTGCGCTGAATTGTCAGTGCTCTTTTGTCGGCGCGCGTTTGTCTCGTCACCCCTAAGGACATGTGTTTCCCAATGTTCAAAGCAATTTAAAGGGCCAAGAGAGGCTCCAGGCTGTTTAAATCACTTGTCCGGAGCTAATCGCAAATATTCAGTGGTGCTTAATCAGATTGGACTTCTGAATATCTGCGGTTGGCACCAGTGGTGTAGCGAGGGTGAGAGGTGCCCGGGGAGGGTGCGCCCTCCTCCCCTTATCTCTTCTCCGCCCCCCCCACACACGCTCCTTCCCTGCCCCGCCCCCTCCTGCCACACACACACCGCTTCCCTTCCCCCGTACCTCTAACATTCCTGGCGCGAGCAGCAACCCCCAAGCGGCTGTCCCTTTAGCGCTGGCTCGTCCTCTGACATCATTTCCTAGGCGTGGGCCAGAGGAAGAGCTGACGCTGGCACGACAGCCGCTTGGGGGTTACTGCTCGTGCCAGGAATCTTACGGAGGTATGGGGGAAGGGAAGAAGTGCGCATGTACAGTAGTGGGGGAGGGGGCAGGAAAGGAGTGGAGGATTGGTTAGGGAAGGAAGATGGGTGCCTGTGCCCTCACTAAAATGTTGCCCGGTGAGGCCCATCCCCCCCCTTACTACACCACTGGTTGATGGCTAGCAGAGACCAGCTAATTTGAGGGCAGTTCTGGGGTGGAGTCAAAATACATTGGGCTGCATAAAAAGCTGTCCTATCTTTTTGTGGTTCACATTATGCAGTTAAGTGCTGAATATTCAGAGGGGATATGATAAGAGACCTACAAAATCATGAAGGGCATAGAGAGAGTAGAGAGGGACAGATTCTTCAAACTTTCAAAAAAATATAAGAGTAAGAGGGCATTTGGAAAAGTTGAAAGGGGACAGATTCAAAACGAATGCTAGGAAGTTCTTCTTTACCCAACGTGTGGTGGACACCTGGAATGCGCTTCCAGAGGACGTAATAGGGCAGAGTACAGTACTGGGGGTCAAGAAAGGATTGGACAATTTCCTGCTGTAAAAGGGGATAGAGGGGTATAGATAGAGGATTACTGCACAGGTCCTGGACCTGTTGGGCCGCCCTGTGAGCGGGCTGCTGGGCACGATGGACCACAGGTCTGACCCAGCGGAGGCATTGCTTATGTTCTTATATTGTACCTAGGGAGAAATTCTTTTTAGGCGGCCACTGATTTTGGTGCCCTACAGTATAGAGAATTTGGGCCCTACTGTGTTATCCAGCCACCTATGCCTGAATATTCACTGTTAGTGCTTGGATATAGCCCAGCATTGAATACTCGGGAATAAAACCAGCAGTAGCCAAAAAAAATGTTGACTGCCATCAGCTGAATATCGATAGATTGCTATTTTCTGTCCAGTTCCCCACAAGCTTTGTCCCCGTCACTTCCCCATTCCTGCAAACTCTGTCCTCATCTGCACAAACCTCGAACACTTTAAAACCATAAGTGTTTGAGGCTTGTGCGGTTACAGGAATGGGGCAGGGACAGAACTCACAGGGCTGGAACGGGGATATTGAGAAACCGTGGGGACAGGGACAAAATTTGTCCCCGTTGTCATTCTGTAATCAGGCCTCTACACTAGAAATTCTTAAGTCACAGGAGCTTAGTAACTGTGGAGAATGATTTGGATTTTAAAAAATGAGCGATTAGAGAAAAAGGTCACACTTAATAGAAGTCATTATGCAGTGAATGAAAAACAAAATGTATTGGACAGCTTTTACACATCTATAAACTATTCCATATCCCCCCTTAACACTTCATTTGCATTTTCCATTTCGAGAAAGTCTGCTCTTTGAATTCTCAATAAGTTGATGAAAATGTGTTTTCCCCAGATGATGAACTCTAGGTATAGAAAATTTCCAAGATGGCCAATTTGATGTGCTTTTATTTTTACCAAATGACAGCATAAGTCAGCCACTGGTCTAACAGTTGGGATGCAATAGGTAGAACTGTGATTTCGGCCAGCCCTGACCTTCTAAGAGGGTGTCTTTCAAAATGATGCATCAACACAACTGCCTTTCAGTGATACAATGGCCTTGAATCGAACCTAAAGAGCTTTTGATTCAAGGATACATTCGATTTATGAGCTCCATCTCTCCTTCATAACTTCTGCACAAATGGAATCCTCCCCTCCCATAGTTCTTTAACCTTAAATGTCTTCCTTTCCTATTCAAAACTGTAGTTCTCCCCTCGAACCCCTTGTAATCAAATGAAATTATATGTTATGTCTGTCTGTCCGTACTGTAAGTGTTAATGTTTGTTTTCCATATTTTATAATTTTATTATTGTACACCTCCTAGTTATAACTATTTTTTTTTAAAGGCAACAGTATACACTTCTCCCTCCCTATTCACGGGGGTTAGGGGCAGAGCCGGCCCGCGAATAACTTTTAGCCCAGCTCTAACCCACCCTGGACCTTACCTGGTGGTTTAGCGGCGATGTGGGGCAGGAGCGATCTTCCTATACTCCTGCCCCGTGCAGAGCTGTGCTGCGAGTTCCTGTGGTCTCACGAGACTACAACAGGAATTCCCATTGTGAGACCACAGGAACTCACAGCACGGCTCTGCACGGGGCAGGAGTGTAGGAAGATCGCTCCTGCCCCACGTCACCGCTACACCACCAGGTAAGGTCTGTGCTCCTGGGGCGGCTGCTCGCCTCCGATCGCCTCCCTCCACCTCCACTCGCCTCCCTCCTTGCCCCGATACAAGTCCTGGGGCTGTGTTTTTTTTATGCGGGCTGCCAATGAACGATTATAGTGAGGGGAGGGGAAGGGCTTGGGGAAAAAACCCCATGAATAATCGAAACCGCGAACATTGTACAGTCAAAATGCAACCACTGCTAGAGAACAACAAAGGCAGCAAAATGGCAAAATCAACACTAGTACAGATAGAACAGGGGTAGGCAATTCCAGTCCTCGAGAGCCGGAGCAAGGTCAGGTTTTCAGGATATCCACAAGAAATTTTTTAATAGGCGATTCATCAAATATTTAATAAAAGTTGAAACTTGAAAACTTGAATATGTACGAGATGGATTTGCACGCACTACCTCCTTGAGATGCAAATCTATCTCATGCATATTGATTGTGGAGATCCCGAAAACCTGACCTGGCTCCGGCTCTCGAGGAACGGAATTGCCTACACTGAATGAAAATTTACAGAAACTCAAAATAGTAAGCATCAGCTCCAAGTTGCACAGTTTTACAGCTTTCAACCCTCCCCCCCCCTCAACCTTTCCCTAAACCCCTTCCTCCCCCCTGAATCTCTGCAGCATGTAGAATACAGAACTCTAAATCGTTTCCAAAGAGAGACATATGCAGCCAGGGAGGTCCCCCCGCTGCGAACTGCGGAGACACTCCCAAGCAGCCATTTCTCACATACCATTGATCCAGAATCGCAGAGCAGGAGGCTCTGTAGTTATTCACACACGTAGTACAGCTTTTTGAATAAAACTTGAAACTTGAATGAAAGGATTAGTCTTATTAAACCCATGATTTTGGTATATTAGCAATGACTCCCAAATTGAACCTTTTGGGGGGCAGCTAATGACCGGTACAGCCCATCATTAAAGATCAGATAACATTATACTAGAAGTCACCGTTACAATTTAAAAATATATATATTTAATACTTCTCTTGCTTCTGTTTAACAACAAAGAGGGGAAGTTATTAAGGGGTGTTAGAGCCTCACCCCCTCTTTTACTAAGGTGCGCTAACCGATTAGCAAACGTTAAATGCTAACGCTTTCATGTTGGTCTACGGACGCATTAGCATTTAGCGCACGCTAATCGGTTAGTAAAAGAGGGGGTTAATTTATTCTTATTTATTTTAAAAAATTGTACCCTGCTTATTCCTAAGGGGTTTACAAAAAAAGAAAGATGCATAAAAATCCATATTAACTTATGTTAAAAGGAAACAAAGTGGGTTAAATTATCGTAACACTTATTAGCATGAGTATTGTGAAGTATAGCTTATCTACCTTATAATAAAAGCTTCCCGGTGCATGCGCTGTTAAAACAGCGTGATCCTTGCTGCTGTGGCGTGTGATCCGTGGCCGTGTTCCACGGTGGCAGGGAACATTCTGGCCACTCCCCTCCTCCCGCCCTCACTCACTAACCAGAAGCGCAGGCAAGCTCTCTCCCTGCCCGTCTCCTTGGCAGGGAACACACCTCCCGCCCTCGCTTACCGCTACTGCTGCCGCCGCTGATCCTCCTCTTCAGATCAGCCTGCGATCGTGGCCGGCTTTAAAGAACCTCGCAGGCCGCTCTCCAACCTCAGTAGAACGTTCCCTCTGACGCACGGGATCGCGTCAGAGGGAACGTGTTACCGAGTTGGAGAGCGGCCTGCGAGGTTCGCTAAAGCCGGCCACCACGATCGCAAGCTGCTTTGAAGAGGAGCAGGCCAGAAGGTGCCGGGATGGAGGGAGGGTAAGAAGGGGATCAATACAGGGGGCCAGGGGGAGAGGGAAAGGGGGCTGCTTTGGGAGGAGGGGTGTGCTGGGGGGAGATAGAAGGGGCCATGGAGAGATAGGGAGAGGGAAAGGGGGCTGCTTTGGGGGGGAGGTGTGATGGGGACAGACAGCTTTGCTCTGGGGGGGAAGACAGAAGGGGCCATGGAGAGACAGAGAGAGGGAAAGTAGGCTGCTTTGCGGGGGAGGGATGTGCTTAGGGCAAACAGCTTTGCTCTGGAGGGGAAGACAGAAGAGGCCATGGAGAGACAGGGAGAGGGAAAGGGGGCTGCTTTGGGAGGAGGGGTGTGCTGGGGGGAGACAGAAGGGGCCATGGAGAGATAGGGAGAGGGAAAGGGGGCTGCTTTGGGGGGAGGAATGCTGGGGACAGACAACTTTGCTCTGGGGGGAAGACAGAAGAGGGCCATGGAGAGACAGTTAGGGAGAGGGATAGAGGGCTGCTTTGGGGGGAGGTGTGTGCTGGGGCAGACAGCTTTGCTCAATGGGTGGGGGGGGGGGGGGGGGGAGACAGAAGGACACAGACAGCGGCCAAGGAGAGAGAGAGAAAGAAACACAGACAGACAGACACATCTATTCTAGCACCCTTTAATGTAACAGGCTTAAAGACTAGTTACTATATAAAATAATGTCACTGCAACCTGCATTAGTCCAGCTAAAATGCTGTCAGCAGGAATCTGGCAGTCCTTTTCCATTCCAGAAGCACTGGGCTACAAAGCCATGGCCTGAAGCTCCCAGGTGCTTCTTAAAGGGGCCAGCACATGATGTCCTGAGTTGCCTTGTAGGGGTAAAAGTTTCTGCCACAGCTAACCAGTGTAGCAGTGGCTTAGTGAGGGGGTGGGGGGCAGTCGCTCCATGCGCCAATGTTGGTGAGGGTGCCGCAATCCCTCCTCCTTTCTTCCCCCGCCTCTTCTCGCTCCTCGCCACACGCCCCCTCCTTCCCTTCTCCCATACCTCTAGTTGTTCACTGCCTCAAGCAACAACTTTAACATGTTACTCACAACCGCGCCAGCTCTCCTGCTGATGTCACTTCCATGTGCCACATATAGGAAGTGACATCACAGGGAGAGCCACTGGGGGTCACGAGGAGCATGTTAAAGTTGTTCCTTGTGACGGTGAACAACTAGGTACGGGGGAAGGGAAGGGGGAGCGCGTGCAGCGGGGAGGGATGGAGATGAGGGCGGGGAAGAGGCACCTCCAACGCCGTATCACCCTCGCTACACCACTGCAGTGAAGTAGAGAGATTGGCCATGTTACACCTATGGAACACCTGTTAGAAATTGTTCAGTGCTAGAGCAGAGTAAAGGCTGCAGCTTACACTTTGGCCGCGATTGAAAACTTCTGTAGGCATGCATGTCTGAAAAGGACTTTTGAGCCTGTTATCTGTGTGATGCAGGACAAAGGAATGTGGGCAATGTGAGAAGACCTGGGTCAGATTGATCCCTACACGGACTACAACGTAAATTTGACGCAAGACTTTCAGAAATAATGTTGTAAGACATTCCTGTGGTCAGTTTAGTCCAGTGTCCCGCTAACCTTTTGATGCCACAGCACATTAAACTCAGTGCCGTGGATGAGGGGTGTCTGGAAATGGGAGGACGTCAACGCAATGACATCACATGCACGCGTGGCATCATCACATGCCCGGAGGCCCTGAGCCTATTTCTATGCCAGTAGAGGTTACTGATGGAGGAGAGACTCGGAGAGAGGAGAAGAGACGCTGGCGAGGAGGAGAGGCAAACAGTCAGCCAGGGCCTCTCCTCCTCGCCAGCATCTCACGGCACACCCGGAATCTGACGCGGCACACACTTTGCAGTACACTGCTTTAGTCAGAACAAAGGACAGCAATCACCTGCCATGATCTTGTCAAATCATCTGATCTAATGCTGAGAGCAAAATGACATTGAAGGCATCAACTCGACTCATCTGGACTTAGCTCATTCATCTATTCATAACAACTACCCTCGCTTCATTAGCCGTACCATCTGCATCATCTTACTGACTGATCAGTGTTGGAACACCATCAAGCACTGTCTGCAGTCCCTATTCTTCCCAGGTCATAAGATGAGCTCTGCAATCACTTAGGGGTATGGACAAGTGGTACTTATGTTTTTTCTTCTAGAGGTGTGCTTTCATTGCAATATCCGATTAGTCTATATTCCAGCATTGAAAGACTTGATATTTTACTTTTATTCTGTGATATTTTAAAGTTAAGAGCATAAGAACAGCAATACTGGGTCAGACCAATGGTCCGTCAAGCCCAGTACCCCGTCCTCATGGTGGCCAATCCAGGTCACTAGTACCTGGCCAAAACCCAAAGAGTAGCAACATTCCATGCGACCGATCTAGAGCAAGCAGAGGCTTCCCCCATGTCTTAAGAACAGACTATAGACTTTTCCTCCAGGAATTTGTCCAAACCTTTCTGAAAACCTGCTATGCTATCCGCCTTTACCACAACCTCTGGCAACACGTTCCAGAGCTCAACTATTCTCTGAGTGAAAAAATATTTCCTCCTAGTGGTTTTAAAAGCATTTCTGATTTCATTCATTTGCTTCCAATTTATTTGCATACATTGTATGTACAGCGTTCCCCTGGTCATTCGCAGTTTGCAGTCCTGGTCATTCATGGATTTTCCGACCGCAAATGACCGGGCAGGAGAGGGCAGCCTGAGCAGCAGGAGAGCAGCCAGAGTGCCGGCGAGTGAAGGAAATCACTCGCAGTGTGCTCTGACCGCCTCTTCCTGCACTAAAATCGGGCCTCACCAATCAGGAGCAGTGTGTCAAAGCAGCTCCTGATTGGTGAGGCCCGACTTTAGTGCAGGAAGAGGCAGTCGGAGCATACCGCGAGTGATTTCCTTCACTCGCTGGCGCTCCGACTGCCCTCTCCTGCCTCTCTGGCTGCCCTCTCCTATCTCCCCCATTAAAAAAACATATTTGCGGTTTTTCAGCATTCGCAGGGGTTCCTGGAACGGAACCCCCACGAATATCAGGGGAGTACTGTATATGTGGACTAAAGAGCTGTAAGTGATCAGACTCATTATGCACATCTTCCATGTGATCATTTAATTTACTCCACCTGATTGTCTTCCTGTTTTGCTCTGTCCTATGCTTTGGATTTCCCAACGCCGGCAGAAACTATGTAAATCCCTGGGTTATAGATAGATCCCCATATTTTTTCTCACCATGTATGTTCCCTCTTTTGAAACTTAGGGCTCCTTTCACAAAGGTGCGCTAGCGTTTTTAGCGCACGCACCGGATTAGCGCACGCTAGCTGAAAATCTACCGCCTGCTCAAAAGGAGGCTGTAGCGGCCAGCGCGCCGGGCAATTTAGCGTGTGCTATTCTGCGCATTAAGGCCCTAGTGCACCTTTGTAAAAGGAGCCCTTAGTATGTCCCCATGGGTCGTAGATTGGTTCCCTGCTGTCTTTGAAACTATGTATGTTCTTGTGAAACCCATCCTGAGTTTTCTGGGAGGATGAGATATACATCGAAATAAAAAAATTCTACAAGTAAACACATTCTTTGTTATTTCTATCAGTTATGTGTGTTTGGTCTAGTTGTACAGACATAAATTAGAAAGAGTTAAAGCTCAGAACTGCTAAGTAGGAGCTGCCTCCCACGGTTTAAATATTAGGCCCTATGAATAGTGTAACTTGTTAGTTTGATTCCAAACTGCATTATTCATATACTATGGGGGTTGTTAGCCAAACTCTGTTAGTAGGCAGGGACCGAGCCCTTAAGGGCCAGATTCGACAAAAGCCGTCGAAAGTTAATTGGTGGCAGCCACCCTAACTAGGATTACCCCGGACATGTTCTCCTTTTTGAGGACATGTCCGGGAGGTCCGGATGCCTGCTCAAAACTCGGCCCTTTGTATAGATTTTGAAAAGCTTCCCGTCAAAATCGCATCAGGAAGGGGCGTCCCCGCATGCGCAGATGCAGTGTGCACGACATCACTGCGCTGCATCTGCGCGGATGCCATCTGGAGGCGGGGCTGTGGCGGAATGGGGGCATGACACAGGCGGAACTGGGCGAGCCTGGGGGACATGGACATGGGTCTGGATTTTCCTTTGGGAAAACCTGGTAACTCCTACCACCACCTAACTTAATTGGCTTAATTGGAGTTAAGTGCTGCATTAATTGGTCATGTCATTAAAACCATTAAAACCCTCATTACAAAAAAAATAAATAGCTGCTGCTATGCAGCTTCCGGGACCAGCGCCTACTTCCCTGGCTGTTAGCAGTGAATAGGGATGCCGAAATATAGAAGTGAGCATGTTTAGGGGCAACTCCAGACTTCAGTGTCACTATGCACCGCTGGCCACAATTCAGGAAGGACCCTGAGCACCGAAAATATAGGCATGTAAAAACTTGTCCTAAATTTCTGGTGCCTTGGGTGATTCCGTTGGCGATTGACATGGGGCAGTATCTGCCACTGCAGGCACCACTTATAGAATCAGGGCCTACATGACTAGCCTTTAATGCTTAGCCTGCAGCTTACACTTCTCCCTCCGTATTCGCCGTGACAGGGGATTAACAGAACCGCAAATACAGAAACACCACAAATCACTTTTTCATACGTGATTCGCTGTTTTCTATTAAAAAGCATCGTGAATATGGTGAAACCGCGAACAACATGGTGGGAGGCCTGGCCTATCCCTGAAGGAAAGGCTAAAACACCGTGAAGAAAGGGCTGGGAATTTTCTCTGTAAACGCTTGGAATCGGCGATTTCTCTATGCAAGCTGACATAATTTGGGGGGAGGAGCCAGCAAGCTAAAAACCGTGAATAATCGAAACCGTGAATACGGAGGGAGAAGTGTAGTCACTTCCATGGTAAATTAGGATGCAGTAAAAGTCTGATCTTTACCACATTTTAATAACTACTCCTATTTAGTTCACACCTTTGTCAGTAGTAACTCGAGGTGACTTACTGTACACTCAGATAATCTTTAGGTATTTCCCTGTCCTTGGAGTACTCACTATCTTACCCGCTCTTTTACGAAACTGCGATATAAATTTCTAGTGTTGGGAGCCACGCTGAATGGCCCGTGCTGCTCCCGACGCTCATAGGAATTCAATGAGCGTCAGAAGCAGCGTGGGCCATTCAGCGCGGCTCCCCGCGCTAGAAACTGCTACCGCAGTTTCGGAAAAGGAGGCTTAAGTGTGCCTGAGGCAGCATCGGGTTGAATGACTTCCTCAAGATCACAAGAAGCTTTAGCCAAATTTGAACTGGGCTTTCCAGTTGCCAGCCCAGTCTCTAATCCAGTGTCCCGCAAACTTTTCTGGCCGGCGGCACACTAAATGCAGTGCCCCGGCCGGAAGACACCCAGAAGTTGATGCGATGACATCACGATCAAGCGTGATGTCATCGTGTCAACGTCCGAGCATGCGCGGAGGCCCGTCTTGCCGTGACCACGCCGTTACAGGGATCCGGGAGGTGCAGGGAGAAGAGGAGAGACGCCGGCCAGGAGGAGAGTCATCCACGCCAGCTGATTTCCTACAGCAGGGGTGTCAAAGCCCCTCCTCGAGGGCCGCAATCCAATCGGGTTTTCAGGATTTCCCCAATGAATATGCATGAGCTCTATTAACATTCAAATAGATCTAATGCATATTCATTGGGGAAATCCTGAAAACCCGACTGGATTGCGGCCCTCGAGGAGGGACTTTGACACCTCTGTCCTACAGGATGCGTCTCTCGCCGCGAGAGGCACATCCTGTAGGCAGGCAGCCGGTGTGTCGCGGCACACCAGAAATCTCAGGAGGCACACAGTTTGCGATGCACTGCTCTAATCGTTAGGCTATTCCTCCACTCTGGTTACATTTTCATGCCAGTCTGTGCTTTACACTCCCTGTTGGCAGCTTCAGTGTGTAGTAGAACATAAGAACATAAGAAACGCCTTCGCCGGATCAGACCTAGGTCCATCTAGTCCGGCGAGCCGCACACGCGGAGGCCCAGTTAGGTGCTCCTTATTGGAGACCCGGATTTCCCGTATCCCCCGATGTGATTTGCAAGAAGGTATGAATCCAATTTGCGCTTGAAACCCAGAACACTAGTCTCTGCCACCACCTCCTCCGGGAGAGCATTCCAAGCACCCACCACTCGTTGTGTGAAACAGAACTTCCCGACGTTTGTCCTGAACCTGCTGCCGCTCAGTTTCAGGCTATGACCTCTTGTCCGTGTCACCTCTGAAAATGTCCGTAATGCTGCTTCCTGGTCAATTTGGCCAAATCCTTTTAATATTTTAAAAGTCTCTAACAAATCTCCTCGCAGTCTTCTCTTTTCGAGGGTGAACAGTCCCAGTTTTCTGAGGCGTTCTTTGTAGCTCAAATTCTCCATACCTCTGACTAGTTTCGTGGCTCGCCTCTGCACATTCTCCAGCAGAGTTATATCCTTCTTAAGGTATGGAGACCAGTGTTGGACACAGTATTCTAAGTGTGGTCTGACCATTGCTCTGTAAAGTGGCATTATGACGTCTTCCGATCTACTCGTGATCCCCTTCTTAATCATGCCTAACATCCTGTTTGCTTTCCTTGCCGCCGCCGCGCATTGAGCCGATGGTTTTAGGGTTCTGTCTATCAGTACCCCCAAATCCCTTTCTTGTTCGCATTTGGCTAATGTCACACCCAATATCCTATATTCATGTTCTTTGTTTTTCTTTCCCAGATGCATTACCTTGCATTTGTTCAAGATTTACCTCAAGATGGCAGTCGGAAGAGTTTATAAAACTCGGCATAATCTGCTTCCATCTCATCTTGGATAAAATGTAAATGCAGTCATGTAGATATTTCATGAGACCTACCCATAAAGTGTTAGTGGTAAATGTAATTGAGATTTCTGTTATGAGAACATTTGCTCTTTGGGAAGTTAAATGAGAGTACGGTCTCATTTATGTAAACCACCAAACCCTTCTGAGAAATTTCAAAAAACGAAGAAAAACAGCTTAATTTGTATTTACAATAACAGACATTTCCAGTCCATTAATACTCAATTCTGAAGTCAATAGGAAAGCAGAATCCTTATCCCAGTGTTCCATTAAGTTTATAATCTAATTTATAGCCCAGTATCATGTGCTGAGAATACAAAATTTAAATGCCTGCCGCATATCATGGCTCATCTTTCCTGAATTGTGCAAAGATCTATAACACAGCCCAGGGATCTCAAAGTCCCTCCTTGAGGGCCGCAATCCAGTCGGGTTTTCAGGATTTCCCCAATGAATATGCACTGAAAGCAGTGCATGCACATAGATCTCATGCATATTCATTGGGGAAATCCTGAAAACCCGACTGGATTGCGGCCCTCAAGGAGGGACTTTGAGATCCCTGACATAGCCTGTTGTGATTTGTCCTTAAGTCTCTTGTTTAGTGAAAAATTGTATAACATGTCAACACAAATCCTTGCTGGAACTTTACAATCCTTTATAGGAATAAAAGATTATTGCTTTAATGTAATACTGTGATTCACACTTTATCAGAAACATAGTATGTGTGCACATATAAACTGCTGCATTATTGTTCATTGCTAAAGTTAAAAACAATGACAGGTAAAGATAATACCATATTAAATTGTGATAATATTTAAAATATATTGCACTGGAGTATCTAGCAAATTCCACTTCATCAAGGAAGGTTTCAACTAGTCTTGCTTCAGAATACAGTGGTACCTTGGATTACGAGCATAATCCGTTCCAGGAGCATGCTCGTAATCCAAAATGCTTGTATATCAAAGCAAGTTTCCCCATAGGAAGTAAGGGAAACTTGCTCTGATATGTTCACACCCCCCACCTTCCCCCCCCCAAGGCCAGCAGCGCTGCTCCCCCCCCCCATGAGAACCGGCATTGCTCCCCCAAAGGCCCCCCCACGAACCGGCACTCTCCCTCCGCGATCTGGCACCCCCCCCCCGCCGCCATCGGGCACCCCCCCCTTGCCACGACCTGAGATCCCCCAACCCACCCAAACCCTCTTCTTACTTCCAGTGTAGCCTCCGCATCGGCACCGGCACCAGCGTGTCCTGTGCGTTGGTGCCGGTGCCCGAAAATCTGCTTCCTGTGCTGGGCCTTGAGCATGCGTGCATGCTCAAGGTCCGGCACCAATGCACAGGACATGCTGGTGCCGGTGCCGATACGGAGGCTACACTGGAAGTAAGACAACCATTTTCTCCCCCTCCCCCACCCATGATTATTCAATAAAACACAGAAACATAGACTATCCCAATAACCTTACCCTATTCAGATTAAAAATATCCTCCCACCCTCCTCCCACCCCAGGTAGACATACTCAAACGTCAATATGGACAGAAATAGCCCCCCCCCCCCTTTCCTGGAAGTGTACGAAAATAAACAAAATCTGACTTATACACAAAGACCTACTATAGTGAGGTAATATATGATGTCAACGGCCCCCAAACCAGCTTAATTAAATTACTGTGCCCCAAACTATCGGCATTCATTTTTTCATATCTATAGCTGGAGCACAAATTTGCCCACCAGAAAGGAAAATGTAGGCGGTTGTAGTTCTTCCAATTTCGGCTATCCCTGTCATGACAAGAAAAAAGCGACATTTATAACGATCCATAGGGGGGTTTAACACATAATAAAGTTCCACATATGACCGCCTCATACGTCAGTGGAATTGATGATTCCAATATGTTGTTAATCGTACCCCATATTGACCTCCAAAAGTTAAGTATCAAAGGACAATAGGACAACAGATGATGTTAAAATCTAACTATGACGGTGTCGCCAGCAATTTATGATTTATATTATAGCACTTGCCTTTCCATGAAAGGGACAGGAAAAGCCAATTTACAGGATGCCTAAACTCACACTGGCTCCCAATTCAAGCACGAATATTATTCAAATTTTACCGTCTACTATCCAAAACCTTAAATGGTGCTGCCCCACCTACCTGAATGATCGCCTCATCCGGAACAACTCAACCAGGCCAGAAGAACTCAGACTCCATTTACTTCCCCCCCCCCCCCCAATCAAAGGCACATTGCGCAAGCAGATGTACGATGGCCAGGCAGCGAAACTTGACTACCACCTCTCCAACTTACTGATAAAAACGCCCAGTTACAAAACCCTGCGAAGGGAAATAAAAACCCTGCTATTCAAAAAAATTTGTCAAGACTAACTAACGAAGTCCCTTAATTATCCTGGAATCAATACCTAACCCTGAAACTCTCCTGGTAATGTCCAGCTTACCTTTTTTGTAAATCCGCTTAGAACTGCAAGGTTAAGCCAGAATATAAGTCACTAATGTAATGTAATTTAGGCTAAGTGATCGCTCAGCTGCTAAGATGAAGCAGATGTAAACAGTTCAATTTCTCTGCGGCTTCTCAACAGCTAATTAAAATGTATGCTATTATATTTTCTTGGGCATGCTGTTTTGCAGTGTGCACAGGGGTTCATGAGCTCTGTGTGTGCCCGCATGCATTCAGCTCGGAGGGAACATTGTCTGAAAGTGAACTGGATCATATATATGCCACTGGCAAGATGTTTGAAATGAGAATTGTTTGGGAGAGAACAGCTATAAGAAGATTAATTAGCTTGGAGAAGCAGGTCCTTTGTCCATTCTAGCAAAGAAAAGATTGATAAGGACAGATGAATGACTTCAGGCAGTGAAAGGACCTGATCAGAGCGAGCCTTTGCTAGCTGGGATTAATCTCAAGTTTAAAAGCCCCTAAAACAGTTATTTTATGTTACCCAAATCAATTTCCGTGTATGCTTTTTTTTGTTTGGGGGGCTGAAAGCTCCGCCCCCAACCCTGCCCAATCTCCACCCCCAGACCCTGCTCCTATAATAGTACTAATTGTAATACCATTTTTTACATTCATTTTTCATATATACATACAATATAATCTTATTAACAACATATAATGGTTAACCACAAGATTAAACTACACAAAGCACACTGTATTCTTCTCAACATTCATTCCAACCAGAACATAGATAACCCTTAAGCAAATATGGGACCACAAAGTAAAAGTACTAATATATAAAAATGAAACCCTAAGATGCAAGACTTTGCATACAATGCAACACCACAGAAACAGTGACACATGTCCCCTAATACCGTGTAAAACATGAAGACAGTAGAGGTAAATAGTAATAGTAGTAAATTTGAAAAACCTGATACATAACAATCTCCACTTTACAAATTAACAAATAGAAATAAAACAAATAATGAGAAATAAGAAAATACCATTTTATTGGACTAATCCATTTTTCAATTAGCTTTCAGAGGCCAAATCTTTCTGAGGAAAGGGGTTTAGTCCCCCCAAAATTGCCTTATTTCCATTTCCTATTTATAAATTTTTATCAATACAGTTACAATACTACTTGATTCTACAAAAAGCAACCCAAAAAATTTCTTTCTACCGTTTGTCGTTTCTGCTTTAATCATCTTTTCTTCGCTCTTCTTTCTATGCAGCGTTTGTCCTCTCTCCCTTCCATGCAACATCTGCCCTCTCTCTTTGACCCTTCTATCCAGCCTCTGCCCTCTCTCTCTACCGCATCTACTGTCCACCCTCTCTCTGCCCTTTCCATCCACTGTCCGCCCTCTCTGCCCTTTCCATCAAGTATCCACCCTCTCTCTCTCTTCCACACAGCATCTTCCCTCCTTCTATGTCCCTTCAATAACCTGTATATCCTGTGCCCCTTCTCTCCTTTGTACATGATTCATTTCAGCTTCACCCCTCTCCATTTTTCTGTCTCCACCCCCTCCCCAATGCTCTGGCATCGCTCCTTTCCTTCCTTTCTTCCCATTCCATCCCATGGTCTGGCACCTCTATCTCCTTCCCTCCCCCTATGCCCTGGCATCTCTTTCCTCTCCGTCCATCTCCCTCTTCCCCTCCATTATCTGGCATCTCCTCTCCTTCCTTTCTCTCCCTCCCTCCTTCCTTCCTTCCTTTCCCCTGGTCTGGCATCTGTCTTCTTCCCTCTCCCCCATGCCCTGGCATCCCTACCTCCCCCTCCATGGTCTGGTATCTCCTTTCCATTCCCTCCCTCCCATGGACTTGGCATCTCTCGTTCCTCTCCCTTCCCTGGTCTTCCTTCTCCCTCTTTCTCCCCAATTGGGTGTAGCAGCAGCATTTTTCTCCCCTCCCCCCCATGGACTTGGTATCTCTCGTTCCTCTCCTCTCCCTTCCCTGGTCTTCCTTCTCCCCAATTGGGCGCAGCAGCAGCATTTCTCTTCCCTCTTCCATCCCTCCTCCCTCCTTCCCTATCGCAGTGCAGCATTCACAACTCGCTGTTTCCTGCTTGCTTCGGGTCTTCTTCACTGCTGGGTCCCACCTACTTTCTGTTTCTGCGAAGGCAGGACCTGGCAGCTAGGAAGGCCAGAAGCAATCAGGAGCAGCGAGTTGAACCCCTCCCTCCCTGTCCTATCTCCCGTCGACACCGCCCTAGCCAGAAACCAACTTCACCCATGCTCCGGGACTCTAACACTGTGCTTGCCGGCTTCGCTTCTCCTCCCTACCCCCCCACGACGTAACTTCTGGTTTCGTCGGAGAAGGGTCGGGAAGCCAGCAAACACAGCCCCGGAGCATGGGTGAAGTCACTTGTAGGCTACTGTGGGAGATAGGGCAGCTTCCCTGTTTGCTCCCTCCTAATGCCGGGCAATTTTTTTGGAGGCCACGACCCCTGTGCCCCCCCCCCCCCCGTTCCGACGCCTATATTCTATACTATGCTATGATCTAGTGTGCAAAAAGAAACGGTTTATAGACAGTTTAGTTAACTGCAGTTTTATCCACGAACAGGGAGAGCATGTTTTTTAATATTTTTTAATAAGGCTGTAGAGATCCCTAATAAGGGGGGAGTGTGGGGCAGTTGTTAAAGCTACAGCATCAGCACCTTGAGATTGTGGGTTCAAACCCACATTGTTCCCTGTGACTCTGGGCAAGTCACTTAATTTCCCCCCCCCCTCCTCCCATTGCCCCAGGTACATTAGATAGATTATGAGCCCACCGAGACAGACAGGGTAAAATGCTTGAGTACCTGGATAAATTCATGTAAATCATTCTGAGCTCCCTGGAGAGAATGGTACAGAAAATTAAATAATAAATAATTGCTTTTATAAAAGGGTTGTTCTTGAAGAATAGGATAGTGAAGCAAAGCTCCTGCATTCCATGGGAGATCTGACTGGCGAACAAACCCAGAATGCTTTGCACAGAGCCATCCCGGTTTGTTTGCGATACGATGGGTCACTTACGTCAAAGGAGTTTTAAGAATGTAGCCAGCTTCTCACTGGGGATGAGGATAGCCCCAGAATATCTTCCCCCCAAATGTTAAGGCCACTATCCTTTTGGAAACATGTGTGGGGGGGGGGGGGGGGGGGAGGAGGGGGGATGGAGGAACAGGGACTGAGCTCAAGACCAAAACTGGAGAAAATATTTTAACAGGGCTCACTATCGGTCCCAAAATATCTATTGTCTTTACATGATAAACACAATACAGAAGGCAAGCTATTAGTTGTTCAAAGTTCTTGAATTCAGAACTCTCCTCCACACTCTCTTTCCTGATTCTCCTCTTCCGATAGTTCCTGTATGGGTATTCTGTTCATTCTCCTCTCCACATAAGCATTAACACTGGGATTAAGTGCCAACAGTGTTAGTTTTGTTCTGGACATCTAGTGTAAATACCACAACTCTTTTAGACCCTCTAACAAAGAGGGGTATACCTCCTGCATGGACTTCTAGTTCAGCAAACACTTGCTTTGCTCCCAAGGGTGTAAGTGAATAAAATAGTCAACAAAATACAAAGGTTCTTAAAAAAAAAAGAAGATGGAACAGTTGGAATCGGCTCATATCCATTCTGCTTCATCACCAGAAAACGGTAAGCTTTAAAGAGATCCAAGCCTGGTTTTAGCTGTAATCATCAACCACATTTATTTTAAGGCTGCTAAGCTAACCAACCACATTACACATGCTCCCAACACATGGCCTAAGCAAATGATTGCCTTGGTGATTTCCCTGAAGCTTTCTCAAGCAGCCTGTCCCTGGGAAAAGCTGGCAGACCATGAAATTGTTATGATGGAGCAATGAAAACTGTGCTCCCTTTGCTGACAGATTTGATTTCAAGTCAAAGACCAGGGTTTGCTAGAGAGACAAGAGAGCATGGCGTGGAAAACGAAACGCTCTGCTCATTCCCGATAAGATTCACAGTCTCAAAGTTAAAGATCTGCACCTGTGTCCATATGCAGTGGAACGAGTAGGCCAGTGGGGTCAAGACCCAACCAATATTTTGTCCCCCTCCCCTGTCATGCATTGCTAGGGAGATTAGGGGAATAAGAACAGAGGTTTGTTTAGGACCACACAAACAAGCGTCTACTCCTGCTCCCCTAAGCTCCCTAACAGCTGATGACATGGAATAAAACTGGGCAGAACCCACGATCTCCGAGTCCAAAGGAGATAAGCATATGGAATCTCTAATTAGAAAACGAAGGATGTAAACTAAAAAAACGAAGGCCGGTAATGGACAGACTTGCACGGTCTGTGTCCCATATGTGATGATTTGGCGTAGGATGGGCTAGGAAGGGCATCAATGGGAACTCCGCTAACTCAGAACATGACTTTATGGTAGATAGGCTGGAGTGAGCTTGGACGGCAACTTCAGCATTTGGACCCTAGGACAATGCCAGGTGGACTTTAGTCTACGGGCCAGAAACATCAAAGAAGAGACAAGTTAATTTAATCATGTATTTTTAATGGGTATAACTAATGGGCAGACTGGATGGACCATTCAGGTCTTTATCTGCCGTCATTTACTATGTTACCTGGCAGAAACCCAAAGAGTAGCAACATTCCAGAGCTGAGATTGTGATGTCATAATGCCTCATTCCAGCAAATGCCTAAGAGCCAACCTCAGCAGTGATGTCACAATGGCTTTATTAGATGGCAACTTCAGCATTTGGAACCTAGAACAATACCAGGTGGACTTTATAGTCTATGACTCGAAGTATCAAAGAAGAGACACATTAATTTAATCATGTATTTTTAATGGGTATAACTAATGGGCAGACTGGATGGACCTTTCAGGTCTTTATCTGCTGTCATTTACTATGTTACTATATAAGAACATACCCAGTCACTGCTGCCCCACATGTATCATATTCCACCATGACAATAGGTGAACCAAATGACCAAATAGCACAATAGTTCAAGTTACATTTTCTGTGAGAGTATAGCCCAAACTTCAGATTGGAAGGGTGGATAATCTCTTACCCCTCCTAACTCTCTTCACAGTAAATAGTACAACGTTTATAGGTCCTCATACAAATTCATTGTGTCAGGCTTTATGTACTACTTCCACACTGGATCTTCCATACTTTGCTATTAAATTTATAAATACTTTTTTCCACCTTAGTGTATAAATAGTTTAAATACTTAGCTTAAATCTTGTGGTCATGCTTTCTGGGATTTATACCGCCAACATGTTTCACCCGAAGGGGTTTTATCAAGGCACCATATCCCTTTCTAAAGCTTAATGCCTCTTTACCCGACCACTGAATAGTTAATTCAAAATGCCACAGCAAAGTATGGAAGATCCGGAGAGGAAGTAGTACATAGAGCCTGACAATGAATTTGTATGAGTGCTAGGTGGTACTTCTGAGGACCTATAAACGCTGTATTATTTACTGTGAAGAGAGTTAGGAGGGGCAAAAAAAATAGGTGAACCAAGGCACAATTTTGGCCTACAAATGGACTCCAGGATGTCAACAGCCTGGAGCCACATTGTGCCATTTTGAAACATGGCACTGAAGTGACAGGAGGGACCAGAAATTGATTCTGCCCCCTGATGGACCTGACAAACAAAAAACTGCAGACAGTCCAGAAATATAGAAACAACAGGACATCACCAGGAGTGGATAAGAACGTCTCAATATCAAAATCACATAAAAGACCCAGTGTGGTCATGTTTCGTCCTACCAACGGGCTACATCAGAGATCAACAAAACAAATGGATTCAATTTCAACCACATCATCAAACACACAGATGTCAATTCAAATACATATATAATAATAACTTGTTACACATCTGTGTCTGATTACTATTCACATGAATGTTATTGTTCATAATTATAGGATTATTACTCAATGTTTCTTATATTGTAAAATTCAGTAAAACTTATTGAACTGAAAGTGAATCAATTTTTCACTCTTTCAAAAAGTACAAATACCTTGGGACACTCAATGAAATTACATGGAAATATTTTTAAAACAGGAGGAAATATATTTTTTTGCTGAAAGAATACTTAAGCTCTGGAACTCATTGTCAGAAGATGTAGGTAAAGGCAGTTAGCGTAGCTGAGTTTAAAAAAAATTTGGATAAGTTCCTGGTGGAAAAGTTCACTTATATTCTGGCTTAATCGTGCAGTTCTAAGTGGATTTACAAAGAGGTAAGCTGGACATTACCAGGAGAGTTACAGGGTTAGGTATTAATTACAGATCAGAGATAATTAAGGTACTGCGTTAGTTAGTCCTGACAAATTTTCTGAATAGCAGGGTTTTTACTTCCCTTCGGAGGGTTTTGTACCCGGGCGTTTCTATCAGTAAGTTGGAGAGGTGGTAGTCAAGTTTCGCAAAGTGTCACAAAGCACACTCTTCTCCTCAAAAAGCAGTAAAACAAATAATCATTTTGGAGGGGTCTTTTGTAAGCCAGTTAGTAAATTGAGATTTGTCCTGTATATTCACATGCACAGAATCTCATTTGCAAATGATTGGAAAATGGGCATTTTATTGATCGTTTCTTTCTTTCTTTCTACTGTATTTTGGCTTACATGAGAACAGAGGACCAATGGTCAACAGTGGCCAATCCAGGTCAAAGGATCTGGCAGAAACCCAAACAGTAGCAACTCTCCATGTTGCCAATCCCAGGGCAAACAGTGACTTTCGACATGTCTGTCTCAATAGCGGAATATGAACTTTTCCGCCAGGTACTTATCCAAATCTTTTTAAAACTCAGCTACGCTAACTGCTTCTACCTACATCTTCTGGCAATGAGTTCCAGAGCTTAAGTATTCTTTCAGTAAAAAATATATATTTCCTCCTGTTTAAAAAATATTTCCATGTCATTTCATTGAGTGTCCCAAGATATTTGTACTTTCTGAAAGAGTGAAAAAATGGATTCACTTTCAGTTCAATAATTTTTACTGAATTTTACAATATAAGAAACACTGCGTAATAATCCTATAATTATGAACAATAACATTCATGTGAATAGTAATCAAACACAGATGTGTTACAAGTTATTATTATATATGCATTAACCAATTGAGTTATATTGGAAAACAGAGAGTAAAGTAAAGTTATCTAAAATGCATGTATCAGCAATATCCTTAGTTTTTACTCATTTTTCACCATTCAGGATTTTGTATACCTCAATCATGTCCCCTTTCAGCTGTCCCTTTTCCAAATTCTTTAGTCTTTCCTCATACATGAGGAGTTCTGTCCCTTTATCATTTTGGCTTATGGCTTATTATAATAAAATACGTTTTTCAGAAGAAACCAGACTATTTGCACTTTTGGAAAGGAGTTACAGCATTGCTGTGAAGGCATGCGTTTGAGGAAAACCTGGGGAGAGGGAGTTAATATAAACAGCATAGGGAGGATGGTTATATCATGTCTAATATTAGATAAGAAATGTAGGCAAAGCCCATGCGGCCTCTCCGTTCTGCTCATTTGCTATCCCTTCCTCGGAGATTCTATTTTAATGAGTGCTGGAAATCTTTTTGAAGGTATATGGATGGATTATGCCACACTGGCTTGAGAAATCCACCCTGTGATCTTTCACAGCAGAATACAGGAGTGGTTTGCTCTACTATGTTGCTGTGGCCCAACCTGGGGCCTCTCGGGCTATAAGCACTTGGTACAGTACTCCGCTCCAGGAACCCCCGCAAATTTCAAAAAACCACGAATACAGTTTTTAGGCAGGGGAGACAGGAGAGGGCAGCCGGAGCGCCAGCGAGTGAAGGAAATCACTCGCTCTATGCTCCGACCGCCTCTTCCTGTACTAAAGTCGGGCCTCACCAATCAGGAGCTGCTTTGATACGCAGCTGCTGATTGGTGAGGCCCGATTTTAGTACAGCAAGAGGCGGTCAGTGCATACTGCGAGTGATTTCCTTCACTCGCCGGCGCTCCGGCTGCCCTCTCCTGCCCGGTCATTCTTGGTCAGAAAATACCATGAATGACTGGGACCGCGAAGTGCCGACCACGAATTTGTGGGGGAGCACTGTATTCCCAAGTGGTCTCCCATCTAGGTACTAGCCAGACCCAATCCTGCTTAGCTTCTGAAAGTAAGAGTGGACCTACTCAGGGGAGCCAGGCTGTAGGTGCTTAATAAATCTGGGTAAATAAATAAAAAATTTAACACAATGTATTACATTACATTAGTGATTTCTATTCCGCCTGTGCCTTGCGGTTCTAGGCGGATTACAAATTAGAAGAGATCAGGACATTACCGAGAGAATTACGTAACAATGATTACCGAGAGAATTACATAACAGTACTTTACATGTACTTTACATGGTCTGGTAGAGGATTATAAATTATAAGATATCTGGATTTTTCCAAAAGAATTACATGTACTAACATGTACTAATGTACATGTACTAACATATACTAATGTTGTCTACTGGAAGGCCCATTACAAAAAAATGGGCACTGTGGTATATAATGCACAATAATGGCATTAGTATATGACTCAATTCAAATCCAGGCTGCTTTTAACTCTTAACCCTTTCTTCACCTGTTCAATAATCAAGGGCTCCTTTTACTAAGCCCCGTTAAGGATTTAACACGCGGAATAGCGCACGCTAGACCTTAATGCCAGCATTGAGTTGGCGTTAGTTCTAGAAGCTTAGTGCGCGGTAATTTCCCGCGTGCGCTAAAAACGCTAGCGCACCTTTGTAAAAGGAGCCCCAAGTTGTTTTAATCGTTCCCAAAATAAATGAAACTCCCGAATCCCTTATTTCTCCTGTTTGTCTTGAATATATTGTAAGTTCTGTTTCTTATGTGTTTGTGTACAGTGCTATGTACGTCTGAAAGCGCTGTAGGAATAAGCAGTAGGAGCAATAGTGTGGTTTAACCCTTTCAGGACCATAAGGATCGTAGGCCAATTTTTGTGGTTTTGACGACATTTTTATGGTAAAAAGGGCTTGCAGATGCCAAAAAATTGATTTTTTTTTGTGAAATATCATTATTTTTATTTTAAAAAATCACACTTCTGGCTTATGGACAGTGTGGCAAGTGAATCTTCTCATCAATCTGGCAACGACGCTAATGAATGAATGTCGGAACCAGTTTGTTTACATAAAGGCAGTATCATATGGAATCCGTACATATCAAATTTAGAACTGTAGACTATCCCAATCAAAATTTATAGGATTTTAAAGTTATGGGACAAATATGTCCCTTGGTCCTGAAAGGGTTAATGGTTAGTAAATGACTTACTTCATGACAAAATCATTTGCATGACAAGACATAGGAGCATTAGTATCCATGTTCACAGAGAAGCTATCTGGGTAGTTTGTTTGTTAATTCACTTAAATATACATGACTAGCTCACACCATCCGTATCTGCAGATGGAGTTAGAAGCCGGAAAATATTTATGTTTCAAAAGGTAATTGTTCAGGTCAGCAGGTTGTTAGTATACGCCAGGATAGGCAGCCTCTCTGAACCCGACTGACTTATACACTTCCCCTTCCGTATTCGCGAATTCCATATCTACAGATTCGCTTATTCACGGCTATTTTAGGCCCTGTAAGTTCTCCACCCCCCTTAAGCCTTACCTGGTGGTCTAGCGGATTTTCAGGCAGTTGCGATCTTCCCACGCTCCTGTCCCGTGCAGATCGCTCACAGGAAATGGCTCGAGAGACTACGGGAGCTCAAGACAGCCATTTCCTGTGAGCAATCTGCACAGGGCAGGAGCGTGGGAAGATCGCAACTGCCTGAAAATCCGCTAGACCACCAGGTAAGGCTTAAGGGGGTGGGGGGTTTTTGGGGGCTTAAAATAGCCGGGGGAAGCGGGGGTTAAGGGCAGAACCGGCCCAAATATTATTCGCGATTTTTTAATATTCGCGGGCCAGCTCTGCCCCTAACCACCGCGAGTATGGAGGGGGAAGTGTACATAATAACATAGTAAATGACGGCAGATATAGACCTGAATGGTCCATCCAGTCTGTCCAAACATACACTCTCTATAATTCTGGGTATCTGCTTTTGTTCCTGCAAGGAGGCACTGTCTTACTCTGTCTCCTGTTTTGGTTGAATGCAAGCAGTATTCCAGTTTGTCTTGCCTTTGTTAAGTGGATGTATGTGTCTTGTCTTGTTAGGTGTGTCTTGGTCTGATTGGACCTGAGAGCTGGGGATTTATTCACTCTGTTTCTGAACTGCTTCAGTGCTAGAATATTATCTGAGTTATTTTTATTTTATCTGTGTTAGCTTCCTTGTGTTCACGCTCTGTATTCCTTGCTCATGTCTGAGATTCTAGCTAGCCTTGTTTCCAGATTCTAGTTAGCTTTTCCTTCTATTCCTAGATGCCTTTCTTTGAGCCTCATCTCCTATGGACTCATGCAGTGGTGTACCAAGTGTACTTTTAACACCTCCTCTATATGAAAAAAAAAAGAAAAGATTTTTAGTAATAATCCACGAGTCACACAACAAGAGTGTATCTAGGAAAAGGCAGCATCTTAAATACTGCAGTGAGCAATAGAACATCAATACATCCATTGTAAAACTAAACAAGCCAGGTTAGTACAGATTAATCCAGCACAGTCAATGCTAATGGAAAACCATGTCTTTTTCATGCACACAGAACATAGATGCACCCTTCCTCAGTATGGAATAAGTAATCAAACTAAAAAAACAAATGTAGACAAAAATTAAACTGAACCGCCAAGAAGCCAGACTCTGCATATAATGCAATACCACAAAAACAGAAGCAGTGATGCGTGTCCCTTTGCTGTGGTTGCAAGCGAATGTGACACAACCCATAGGAACTGAAGGGGCTGCGTCACACTCACTACTGCAGTTTTATAAATATAAAGATAGCAGATATAAATGTTATTTGTCAGTTTTTTTTCAAAATCACCACTTTATAAATTAATAAATAGAAATGAAATATAAAATGGAAAAATAAGATAATACCCTTTTATTGGACTAATACATTTTTCAATTAGGTATCAGAGGCCAAAACCTTCTTCCTCAGGTCAATACAGTTTATTGCTGTTATGGTATCCTGTCCTGACCCAAGGAAGGAGGTTTTGGTCTCCAAATGTTAGTTAAAAATGTATTGCTATATTGCTGACCAATTACATTACATTAATGATTTTTATTCCACCATTACCTTGCGGTTCAAGGTGGATTACAGAAGAGGTTATCTGGACATATTCAGAGGTGTTACAGAGTAGAGTGGGTTGCTTCAGAGGATTGAAATGTTTCATGCGGTGTTAGTTAGCCTTCATGGATTTCTTGAATAGTAGGGCTTTTATTTATTTTCTTAAAGTTTTGTAGTCTGGGGTCGTGATCAATAGATTGGAGAGTTGGTGGTCTAGTTTTGTTGCCTGCGTGGCTAGTAGGCCATCATACAGTTTTTTCCATTTGATGTATTAAAATTAGTCCAATAAACAGATCACCTTATTTTCTATTTATAAATGTTTATCAACACAGCTACAATACTACTTTATCCTTAAGTAAAAAAGGAAATTTAAAAAATTCTATTTTCTACCTTTGTCATCTCCAGTTTGTTTTCTTCATCTTCTCTTCACTGTCTTCCTTCCATCCAGTGACTGCCCTCACCCCTTTTCCATATGGCTTCTGCCCTCCTTCTATGACTCTTCCATAAACTGTCTGCTCTCTCCCCCTTCCATCCAGCATCTGCCCCCACTCCTTTTTACATGATTGATTCCATCTTAACCCCTCTCTCCATTTTTATCTCTCATCTCTTTGTCTCCACTCCCCCTCCCCCTACCTGAGAGCAGGAACAATGGCAAAACAAGTTAAACATAATATAGATCGCAGGGTATGCACTCTACCTACCTGTGGTTGCCATGTCTGCTCCGGAACTGGAAATGACATCAAAGGGGTAGGATCAGTAGCCATGGGTTGAAAGTAGATAAAGTGCTGACCCCACTTAATCGTAATACCTTTTACTTGTTTTGTCATCACTGCTGCTAGTCTGGAGGCATTGAGGTAGCTTGACCATTTCATCTATATCGATGTATAGCAGTGGTTTCATCTATAGAATGCAGCCCGCCAGGTACTATTTTGAGTCCCTCAGTATGTTTATCATAATCACAAAAGTAAAATAAAAGTTTCTTGATCATATGTCTCTTTAGCTATAAATGACAATATTATTATTAAAACTTAGCCAAAACGAAAGCTTTATAAACTATAAAGAGTTTTACCTCAAGCAAAATTGTCATTTCTTTAATAAGACATTAACTATTTTTCTGAGGCCCTCCAAGTACCTACAAATCCAAAATGTGGCCCTGCAAAGGGTTTGAGTTTGAGACCACTGGTGTAGATGGACTGGAGTGAGCTTTGACGGAGACTTCAGTAGTTGGAACCTAAGAACAGCACCGGGCAGAGCTTTGGATTCTTGCCCAAAAACAGCTAAGAAGAAGAAAAACAAATTTTTAATTGAATCAGGTTGAGCAGAATGAATGGACCATTTCGGTCTTTATCTGCCGTCATCTACTATGTTACTATATTAAATATGAGTTCCCAGTTATAAAATAGCACTTCACATACTGTTCAAGGTATTTTTAAGCACTATAATTCTCTTTCAAAAGGACACCATCACTTAGGCAGATTCAGTGGCATAGCAAGGGTGAGAGGCATCCCTCCCTCGCTCTTATCCACCCCTACCCCCATCCGCTCCTTCCCCACCCCCTCCTGCTACGCGCACCCCTTCCCTTCCCCCGTACCTCTTTAACGTTCCCAGCCTGCTGCTCGCACTAGCGTCAGCTCTTCCACTGACATCACTTCCAGGAAGTGAAGTCCGAGGAAGAGACGATGCTGGCGTGAGCAGAAGGCTGGGGTTGTTGCTTGTGCCGGGAATATTAGAGAGGTATGCGGGAAGGGAAGGGGCACGCAAGTGGGGTAGTGGGGGGGGGGGAGCAGGGAAGGAGTGGGGTGGTGTCCCTACCAAGATGGCATTCAGGGTGGGCTGCCCCCCTACCCCTCCCTTACTACGCCACTGAGCAGATCTATAATATGGTTATTTCTTGTGTCGATTGGGAAGTTTTTCTTCACCCAGAAAGTGGTAGAAATCTGGAACGTTCTTCCAGAGGCTGTGATAGGGGAAAACACCCTCCAGGGATTCGAGAAAAGGTTAGATAAGTTCCTGATGGACCAGAACATACGCAGCTAAGGCTAGACTCAAATAGGGCACTGGTCTTTGACCTAAGGGCCGCCGTGTGAGAGGACTGCTGGGCACAATGGCCACTGGTCTGATCCAGCAGCGGCAAATCTTATGTTCTTGATTGTTTGGATAGGTGAGCTCTGTGCAGACACCCATGACTAATAAAGGAAAAAGACCGTTTTTTTCTGAGAACTGAACTATTTCTGTAGCTTAACTGAGAGCTTGAATCGCAGGGTAATATTCAAGCAATTTCACAAGACTATATCCATCTCATTCTTGCAGCTGTGGTGATAGCTATACACCCTAAACAAAAGAAAAGTTTAAAATATAAAAGCAGTTGATTGGGAACTGTAATTAGATGATTTTTCTCTTGAGAATTTCTTCAGAAGCTCTAGGTCCTTTCTACCTCTGCTTCAGGCCTATTGCATGAAATTTAGAGGGGGAAGTGTGTACTAGCTTACTGTCACAAACATTTTGTGATAATTTTTCAGTGGGGCAATATACAGGATGAGGCAAAAAAAAAAAAAAAAAAAAGCAACCCCCTAGAGTTTTTTTGCCTCTTCCTCAGCTCTTGCTTGGAATTTCAACGTAAAGTTTTACAGTTTTATTTGTTGTTACTATTTACGGCTATGTGCTGAGTGGAATGAGATTATCTTATAATCTATATATAGAGATTTGCATATAATGGAAGTGACAGGTATGCAAATCTCTCTCATGCATATTCATTAGGGATATCTTGAAAACCTGACTGGCTGGGGGTCCCCCAGGACAGGTTTGGGAACCACTGATATAGGGCAATACCTCCACCTTTCTGCCCCTCTCTATCTTTTCTGTACAGTTTGTATCCCTGTAGTACTGTGTCCCATTTGTTTTCGTCATTCCACTATGTTTCTGTTATGCCAATGATTTCCAGTTTGTTGGGTTTTGCTATTGCTTCTAACTCTCCCATTTTGTTTCCCAAACTTCTAACATTCATATACATACCTTTTAGTTCCCTATGTGTTATCTTCTTGGACTTTCTAAGCTTAGCAGTATCTACTGTTTCTTCCACGGTACCCTTTTCTGCTGCTGTGTTGTCTCCCTCCACGGTGCCCTTTTCTGCTGCTGTGTTGTCTTCTTCATTTGCTTTGTGGTTGACCCCTCCCGTGTCTGAGTAGTTGTCCATAATTCCTTCTACGGGGCATCTTGTCGCCCGGGCCATCGACTGGTGGTCGACTGTCTGCTTTAGGTTAAAGTCTTCTCTATGGCCCTCTTCATGTCGCCTGCCAGTACTCTTATTCCTTCCTTGTTGAGGTGCAGTCCGTCTTTTCTGTAGTACTTGCTTTTTCCCCAGAACGCCGTCCAGTTGCGTACGAAGTCAAAGCCTTCTTCTTCGGCAGCGGCGGGAACTAGACTTCTAGCAAACAACGTCAAGAGAGGAATAGAACAGGCTTTAAACTAAGAAGAAGGGGAAAGCCGACAGTCGACCAAGCGTCGATGATTCGGAAGAAGGTATCCCGTGAAGATACTAAGGGGAAAAAAGGCTGGGAAGAAACAAGGGACAAATTACAGGAGTTGACTAACCAAGAAGAGGAGGGTAGAAAGATTGTAGCCAAAGAGAAGAATCTAAAGACCGAAGCACAAGGAAAGGAAATGAAGGCAACAAAATTCCAGGAGCTAAATTGCATATATACTAATGCAAGGAGCCTAAGAAACAAAATGGGGGAATTAGAAGCCATGGCCATTGCAGAGGACATAGACATCATTGGAATCTCTGAAACATGGTGGAATGAGGAGAGCAAATGGGATATAGCACTGCCGGGACAGCAGGACAGGTCAGGACAGAAAGGCGGTGGAATAGCACTATACATAAAAGAAAGCATACAATCAACAAGAATGGACACAGCAGAGATGGCCAACAAGCTAGAATCGCTATGGGTTAAAATACCAGGAAGGAAAGGGCCTGAAATAAAGATTGGCCTATACTATTGTCCACCCGGACAAACTGGAGATATCGATGAAGAAATGGAAGCCGAGATGAAGCGAGAATGCAAAAGCAGTAACACGGTTATTATGGGAGACTTCAACTACCCTGGGATAGATTGGAGTCTTGAAAGCTCAAGATGCGCTAGGAAGACAGAATTTCTGGAGGCTGTACAAGATTGCTTCTTGGAGCAGCTTGTTAGAGAACAGACGAGAGGAAATGCCACTCTGGACCTAATGCTTGAGCAGACTGCTGGGCGCGATTGACCTCAGGTCTGACCCAGCGGAGGCATTGCTTATGTTCTTATGTTCGCACCATTGTCTCATCCAGGCGTTGATTGCTTGCAGTTCCCCTTGTCTAAGTCGGGCCTTATCCAATAAGAAGCTGCTTTGACACACAGCTCCTGATTGGTAAGGCCCGACTTAGTGCAGGAAGAGGCAGTCGGAGCATACAGCGAGTGATTTCCTGTACTCGCCGGTGCTCCGGCTGCTCTCTCCTGCCTCTACCGCTGCCCTCTCCAGTCTCCCCATGAAAAACCGTATTCGGGGGAGAACTGTGTTCCTATTTGATTTGCACATCCAGAGAGAGTGGGTGGTTGGGAGGTAATATATTTTGATGCATTAATTGATCACAGGAAAGTACTGTTTATGATTTGATTGTATGTCTGCAATAATGCACTTTCTTTTAGTTTTTGAATCAGGGTGGGGGGGGAATGTTTTGTAGTATTTGTTTGATCGATTGTAAGTGCTGTTGTGAAGTCAATTTATATATATTCTATTGCACTGATTTTCAAATGGAAAATGAATAAAGATTTATTTTTTTTAAAAACATGCAAAAAACTGCAAGATAGTAATGCTAAAATGTCAGTAACATCAACATAGCTTAAGATAATTAAATGTTGTTTAATACTAATACATAAGTATTTTGACTAAATAAGTATGTAAATTTTCTCACTGAAATTCAAAACAGTTGCTGAGAAAAATAGTAAAAAAATAAAAAAAATCGCTACAGGGCTACTTTTTTTTTTTTTTTTTTGCCTTCCTCTGTACATATAACTATCTACTGGTAAGTATCCATATCTGTTTTCTCATTCCCTCTGTGAGAAATTCCCTAACCCCTATTTGTTTGTTTTAACCTGGGTTCCCTCCAACTATTCCGAAAACAACTGAAAACCTGGCTTTTCCCTAGCATATAACTCTCTCTCATTCTGTCTACATCCCCTCTTTTTATATGCATTTGTAAACCCTTCTTCTTATTTTTAAGCTTTGTAAACCGTGTCGAGCTCCACTTCCGTGGAGATGATGCGGTATATAAACTTAAGGCTTAGTTTAGTTTAGTTTAATTATACTGTAAGCTCTATTGAGTACAGGTTAAGAATGGACTATACAGCAATTTAAGTAGAGGATCAGAATGGAGAAGAGAGGATAGAAGGGAGAGAAGGAGTTTAGGGGGTGAGGGGTAGATTGCGGTTGTCATTTTAGTTGAAGAGGAGGGTCTTTACTGCTTTCCGGAAGGTCATCAATGAGTTCTGTAATCTGATTTGCAGGGGGAGTTGGTTCCAGAGTTGGGGGATGAAGTGGCTATAGGAGCGTTTGCGGGCAGTTTCTGACAGGAGGGACCTTCCTGGGGGGATGCATAGGTGTTTCTTCATTTCTGAGCAGAGGGGACAGGTGGAGGTGTACAGGGTTAGCTTGGATTCTATGTAGGCAGGGGTGGTGGTGTAAATTCTTTTATGTGCTATTACCAGGGCCTTAAATGCGTAGGGTTAAGAATTGAAAGCTATATCAAAAAGGTAGGCTTTCAATCTGCTTTCAAGCAAGGGAAGGGAAGGGGCTTGACGGACAAACTTGGGTAATTTATTCCAGGCATAGGGGGCAGCTAGATGAGAGGAACGAAGTCTGGAATTGGCAGTGGAGGAAAAGGGTAACGTTAAGAGCAGCTTATCTGAGGAACGGAGTTCTCTGGGAGGTGTATAAAGAGAGAGAAGCAAGGAGATATTGAGGGGCAGCAGAATTAACACACTTGTAGGTCAGCAATAAGATCTTGAACTGTATATGATGGTAGATAGGGAGCCAGTGAAGTGACTTAAGGAGAGGAGTGACATGAGCATAGTGAGGGTGGTAGAAGATGAATCGCACAGCAGAGTTTTGCACAGATTGCAAGGGGGAGAGGGGACATTGAGAGATACCAGTTAGGAGTAGATTGCAGTAATCTAAGCGTGAGGTTACAAGAGCTTGGACAAGAGTCCAGGCAGAGTGCTCAGAAAGGAAGGGGCAAATTTTGGTGATATTGAAGAGATAGAAGCGACAGATCTTAGCAGCATGTTGGATATACGTAGAAAATGAGAGGTCAGAATCGAAGACCACTCCAAGATTACGAGCAGAGGAGACTGGAACAATGACAGTATTATTTACAGAGATGGAGAAAGGAGGAGGAGGAGCAGAGGGTTTAGGAGGAAAGAAGAGCAGCTCAGCCTTGGACATATTTAGTTTCAGATGACGGCAGGATATCCAGGCAGCAATGTCAGCCAAAGAAGCAGATACTTTTTCTTGGACTTTAGGTGAAATTTCAGGTGTTGAGAGATAGAGCTGGGAGTCATAAGCATAAAGATGATACTGGAAGCCATGTGAGGAGATTAGGGCACCGAGGGAAGAGGTGTAGAGAGAGAAGAGGTCCTAAGACAGAACCCTGGTGTACACCAACTGCTAGCGGAGAAGCAGCAGAAGAGGACCCACTAATACATATACTAAAGGTGTGTTGGGAAAGGTAGGAGGAAACCAGGAGAGGACAGAATCACGGAATCCAAACGAGTTTAGCATATCAATGAGTAAGTTGTGATTTACAGTATCAAAGGCAGGAGACAGGGGAAGAAGGATAAGGATAGAGTAAAGGCCCTTAGATCTGGCCATGAACAAGTCACAGCAGACCTTAGTGAGAGCAGTCTCTGTGGAGTGCTGGGGGCGAAAACCAGATTGTAAAGATTGAGAATCTGTCGAGTTGAAAGGAAGTCCAGGCAGCGATGGAGAATAGCACGCTCGAGTATCTTGGATAGGAACAGAAGAAGGGAGACAGGGCGATAGTTGGACGGGCAGGAGGGACCAGCGAGGGTTTTTTGAGAAGCAGCTTAACCACCGCATGTTTGAAGGCAGCAGGGACAGTTGCCGTGGAAAGAGATAGATTGAGAATATGGCATATGGGAGGGATGAAAACAAAAAAACTGTGGATACAGATGTTCTGGAGATAATTTATTATACACTGACATAAAAACATGAAAATTCAATTAAAAAAGTACAATAAAAAAAAAATACAGTGATAAAAATCCACCCAGACCCCTACACGGTCCGGGTTTTGGCAAACACGCCTTCCTCAGGGGTCCAATGGTTTGCAAACTCACATATAAGGAATTGGACTGAAAACAGTCTATTGTCTTTAAACATGTGAGCAAAGAACACCGCAGACAAACTGAACTAGCAAAAAAAATGTTAAGGCAGCAGGGACAGTTGCCATGGAAAGAGACAGATTGAGAATATGGCATATGGGAGGGATAATAGTATGTGAGATGGGGGTCAAATGGAGGGGTGGGAATAGTGTCCGAGGGGCATATAGTTGGCTTGGATGAGGACAGAAGTTGTGCAGTTTCTTTCTCTGTGATTACAGAGAAGGCAGAAAAGTCATCAGTAGTTGACAGGGGGGACAAGCAGGAGGGGCCAGACAGGAGAAGCTTCCTGAGCTGTTTGGGTGAAGGATGAAGAGGAGGTGCAAGGTTGAAGTTCAAGAGACTGGATGGTAGGTAGGGGAGAAGGATGCGACTTTGTAGTGAAGTCAAGGGCGAGCTTGCGGACCATGTTATGAAAGTAATCAGCCATAATCTGGGGAGAGAGAGGAGGGGTCTGAAGTGGGGGTACTTTCAGGAGGGAGTTAACCCTTTCAGGACCATAAGGATCGTAGGCCAATTTTTGTGGTTTTGATGACATTTTTATGGTAAAAAGGGCTTGCAGATGCCAAAAAATTGATTTTTTTTTGTGAAATATCATTATTTTTATTTTAAAAAATCACACTTCTGGCTTATGGACAGTGTGGCAAGTGAATCTTCTCGTCAATCTAGCAACGACGCTAATGAATGAATGTCGGAACCAGTTTGTTTACATAAAGGCAGTATCCTATGGAATCCGTACATATCAAATTTAGAACTGTAGACTATCAAAATTGATAGGATTTTAAAGTTATGGGACAAATATGTCCCTTGGTCCTGAAAGGGTTAAGCGTGGCAAAGAGACGACGAGGGTTGGAAGAAAGGAAGTTAGTTAGTTGGACGTAGTAGTCTTGCTTGACCCGTGTAAGTGCAGAATTAAAGGAGGTCATCAAAAATTTAAAGTGAAGAAAGTCAACACATGTGCGAGATTTGAGCCAAAGGCGGTCAGCACAGTGGGTGAAGGAACGTAAGTAGCGGACACTGGGAGTGAGCCAAGGCTGAGGTTTGGTACGCCTGATAGAGCAAGAAACAGGGGGAGCAAGGGTGTCCAGAGCAAAGGAGAGAATAGAACTCCCTCTTTCTCTAGGTCTGGCTTGACGTTCCCCGTGTCAGATGGATCTTTATGAAGAGCATTATATTTAAGTCTGGAGAAATCTGCACTGATTCTGTTTCAAGAAACAACGTGAAAAGTTAATGGGAAGAGGCTGCCTCTTTTTGCTTACAAGGCAGTGTTACTGTTGGCTGGCATTCGACATCAGTAAATCTCGATAATTTTATGATGCAAATTGCAGAAACCACTCAACACATCAGACAGCAATTTTCTGCTTAGCTTCCCATTTGAAATAGAATTGATAGTATAAAGCAAGTCTGCATCGCATGCCTTTGGCTTAAACTTGGTTAGCTTCTTAAGGGAGCTGCCAGTTTTAGCCAAGCTTTTCAAAGGCTGGCACTGATGGAGAAAGTAAAAGGAAGACAAAAATTTGGCTCCCCTGCATACCTTTGAGAATTCTATAATAAGATGCTTGCTTACCTTTTACGCAGAGGTGTAACACAACCCCAAATTGTTGGCCAGCATATTCATTTTAATAAAAGACATATACCCCCAGATTCTAAGTATGGCATTCAGATTTGTCACATTCAAGCTCAACTGGACAGTAGCATAGTGAGTTGTAGGTGGCACCCAGAGCAGTGGCGCATAGGGAGGTAGAAAGAAATATTGGACAGGGTGGTGGGAGAGGGATGAGGGGCAGATGCAGGGGGGGAAGAGAGAGATGAGAGGGAGAAATGTTGGATGTGGTGGTGGAGAGGGAACAACGGGACTGATGAAGAACAAAAATAAGCGTAAACCTCCTATCTTTTCTTTCTATTTAAACTATAGTACTTTATTTTGAGGACTGTTTTTTTAATGTTCAATGTTTTTATAGACTGTGTACTGTACAGAATCCGAGTTGCATACAAATTCAACTTAAGAATGGTTTAAAAAAACAGAACTCGTTCTTCTACTTTACGGATGCCTGGAATGCGCTCCCGAGAGAGGTGGTGGAGAGGAAAACGGTTCAAAGAAGCGTGGGATGAACACAGAGGACCTAGAATCAGAAAATAATATTAAATATTGAACTAAGGCTAGTACTGGGCAGACTTGCACGATCTGTATATGGCCGTTTGGGGGAGGATGGGCTGGAGAGGGCTTCAATGGCTGGGAGGGTGTAGATGGGCTGGAGTAGGTTTTGACGGAGATTTCGGCAGTTGGAACCCAAGCACAGTAGCGGGTAGAGCTTTGGATTCTTGCCCAGAAATAGCTAAGAAGAAAAAAATTATACAAAATTTAAATTGAATCAGGTTTGGCAGACTGGATGGGCCATTCGGGTCTTTATCTGCCGTCATTTACTATGTTACTATGTTAACCCGGGGACTGCCTGTACACGAAGTGATGCTGAGTTGGATGTCAGAGCCAAGTCAGAGCGTCCAATTCAGCTTACAGGGGTAAGTAACCAGCTCTTCTCTTCTTGCTCTCAATAGAACAGCGTGTAACTCCATCCTGGGTCCTGCTACTTAAGTGTAGGTGGGTTAGCTGAGTGACTTCCTTCAGGGTTCAGGAAGATGAAAATTTCCTTTCAAAACTATAATCTCTTCTCTGGCATTATACTTCATAGTTTCTTATGGAAAATTCCTAGATCTCTGCTCATGCGGATTCCAAGACTTCCCTGCAGCACCCAGCAAAATTAGGGTTAGCATCAGGCTTTAGTGACAGCCAGGTTATGAGAGCAAAATTTAAATCTAATGTTAAAACAAATAAGCAAAAACATTATTGCACACTATCCCTAGCTAATCAGTCAGGTTAATCCTAGAAGAAAAATATCATACAATTTTTCAAGAGAGAACTGGCTTCAGGGCTGGCCCAAAGACAACACAAAGCAGAGATGGCAAAGAACAGAGGCATAACGACAAGTCAAAAAATGCAAGTTCTTTATTAGCTGGCCTGACCTGGCTGTGTTTCAGCATAATGCCTGCGTCAGGGGTCGTTGGCTGTCTGAGAACAAATAACAAGCACTCCCCCACATCTGAGTTTATGGACAAGCTTTCTAATCAAATTCCAATGCAGCTCCCACGAGGAAACAAATATTTTACTAGAGGTGCCGACAGAATGGATCTCGGGAACAAAGTAAAATTAAGCTCAGGGCTGGCCCATCCATTAGGCAAGACTAGGCAGTTGCCTAGGGCAGCAGCTTCTCGGCAATAATAAAAAGAAGCTGCAGTCAAAGCAATGCAATAGGTCACGACAGCCACTGAAATCCAGAAAACCATCAGCGCATACTTTAACCTGCATTTTGATTGTGTTTTAATTATAAAAAAAAATCTCGGGGGGTGGGGTAGGATTACCAGATTTTGGGGAATGAAAACCCAGACCCAGGCCCTGCGCCAGTCACGCCCCGTCCACCCCCCAGCCCCGCCTCCTCAACCTGTTCACTCGTCGGGAGGGCATCTGCGCTGGTGTGACATGATGATATCACACGCATGGGCCCATGCACATGACATCACCATGTTGCATCCGCGCATGCACAGATGCCGGCCTGACATCGCCGCTAGCTGGAAGCTTTTCAAAACCCAGACAAAGTGTCGGGGAACTGCAAGCTAGAGGCCTGCAAGTTAATAAGGAGGGGGGTATCTAATACTGAAGATTCATTTCCCTTGTACTGGCTCTGAATGAGTTTGATTACCATTTCTGTGCTCTGCACACTTGAGGCCTTTCTGGGATGACAATAAACAGAGCAGCCTCCATCTTAGCTCAGCAATTCAGAAACCATCTGCTTCCCAAACCTCAATATTTATGTTCTTCTGCATATTTGATGCTGTCTCACTTAGCAGAATCTTCCTCATCGCCAGTCTATTGATCTGAATCTTTATCATGTTTTGCAGTGCCTTTGGCTTCTAGCTACTCCTGAAAAAAAAAGCTGGAAAAATTCCCTTTGAAGCTTTGATAAACTGGTCGATTGCCACATTTCATGGTGTGGTTTCAATGAGGAAGCCACATGTTATAAAGTTTGCACTCCACATCCCAGAATGTACTGATTTTTGTTTTTTTGTAGAAATGCTATATTAAGAAAGTAGAAATTTTACTTAGATCCTTTAATCCCCAGCGCTCATTTGCTACGTTTCGATTGTGGCGGGGAGTAAGGACAGTGAGTAGCCGGACCTTAGTCTTCAGCACTGCACCAGCCGAGCGGATACTGGAGTGGCCAAGTAGGACTTGCTTAACTCGAATCAAAACACACATGTGCAGCAAAAAAAAAAAAAAGTGAACTTTTATTTCCCCCGCTCTCAAGGTTATGCAGCAAACATGAAAGTTCAATTAAGCGACTTCACTTTGCAGCAATGCAGTTCGAATTCATTAGTTCATGTAAACCTTTACCTTTCTCTACCTATTATTTAAGTTCTTGTAAACCGTGTCGAGCTCCATATTCGTGGAGATGATGCGGTATATAAACTCAAGGTTTAGATTAGATTAGATTAGTTTCCAAAAATCAAACGGCAACTTCTCTTCCACTTGTGCTTTGCAAGCGGCATTAAAAAAAAAAAATCAGTCCATAGTAAACGTTTCCTTCTTAGTTTCACACAAAACAAAAAGTACTATGGCTTCTTGCCAAACTTGGTTTAAAACATGCTGTAGAAAAACCGTCCCTTGTAGACTTTTTAATTCAGCCCCTTTAGGCTCCAGGCTTGACTGTGACCTAGTGGTGACTTGTGTGGCCTTATCGCCCTTTACTCTCTTAAAGGAACCTGCCACTATCAGACACTGCAAGGCATTTCCCTGCTTTGTTAATCACTCTTTGTTAATGTACATTGAGTTTATCATTCACTTAAACACTGAGCCTTAAGGGTGTTTTCAGGACTCATTGGGAAAGGGACAAACCTCCCAAGATAATTTTTTTTTTTTTAGTTCGAATATTTTATTGATTTTAATATACAAGTTTCAATTTTTATACCGCTTATTCAAATTTTCTAGGCGGTGTACAGCAATAATAAAAGAGATATCTTTAAAAACAAAACAAACAAATTAGGGTTAAAATAATTATACAAAACAGTATTAAATTAGTAGACATTTTCAGTAGAACACAGATACTAACGTCACACAATTGGGAAAGAGGGACTGAACTACAATATTTGAATAAATCACACTTAGGGGTAAAACAATAGGTAGGGAAAGGAACTGTATAGTACAGAAAGAGAAATGTTAACGAGGCAAGATACAGACATATAAATGAAATTCATACAATAATATCCACGTGATACAATAAGCTGATCTAAGCCTATATATATAGAAGAGGAATGTCGACATAACACGCAGCCATAGTTACTAAAGCGCATTTTGTATTCGGAACGGATGACAAGCCAATGAAGGTACTGCTCCATTCAGCCCTTTGTAAGATAGGAGGGGTTCAGTGACCATTGGGGTATAGGGGGGTCATTACATAATCCCTCCAGCGGTCAACTGGTCAGTTTGGGTACATTTTGGGCACTTAGCTGCTTTTAAACCAGATCTAGCTCAGAACATCTAAGTTCCGTCCAGGACGTCTTGGGAAAAATTTGATTATTACCACAAGACATCCAAGACTAAGCATGCCCAAACGCCACTCAGAACGAGCCCCCCCCCCCCTTCCTTTAGTTTTGGATATACAGTGGCTAGGATAGATGTCAAGAAAGAGTTTCAAAAATTGGTGCTTGGACATCCTGATTAAGACATCCAAGTCCTGATTTATGCCATTTTTTGATGTTTTAGTGTTTCGAAAAGGCCTCTAAAAGATAATTGCATTTGCTTGTGAAACTTGCTCACAGCTTTTACAGTTATATACAGGGATGACTGCCTGATTGCTTTCCAAAGTATGAATGCTTTAAAATCTACAAGCACATTCAGGATTTTAGATTCTTCAGGGCTGGTGCATTGTAATTTCCAATGATACCGTTTATTAGGATTTCCTATCCCAACAATACACACCAGGAAGACTAGGGAAATAATCACAAAACAGAATTAAGTCTATTCTCTTCTATTGAGGGAGAGGAGCTCATTTAATTGTGTCAAAAGTGGAGAAAACCCCCCTCATAATTTACCGTATTTTCTCGCATATAACGCGCGCGTTATACATGGTTTTTACAAACCGCGCATACCCTTGCGCGTTATACGCGTGAGCGCGTTGTACAAAATTTTTTTTACATAGTTTCCCCCCCCCCCCCGACGCCCGATTCATCACCTGGAAGGAGCGCTCGCACTCCCACCCCGAAGGACCGCTCGCACCCCCACCCGAAGGACCGCTCGCTCCCCCACAGCCTCCCCCCCTCCCCCATGGAGAAGCTGTCTACCTTGTTTCTGGATGCCAGCCCAGCTGCTTCCTCTGCCGGCGGTCCTGCCCCTTCTCAGAGCCCTGTGCTGCGCTGCTTCCTCTTCAGGTGGTCCCGCCCTTTCTCTGATGTCAGAGAAAGGGCGGGACCGCCGGAAGAAAAAGCAGCACAGCAGGGCTCAGAGAAGGGGTGGGACCGCCGGCAGAGGAAACAGCTGGGCTCGCTGGCATCCGGAAACAAGGTAGACAGCTTCTCCATGGGGGAGGGGGGTGAGGCTGTGGGGGTGCGAGCGGTTCTTCGGGTGGGGGTGCGAGCAGTCCTGCGGGGGGGTGAATCGGACGTCGGGGGGGGGCATCAGGCTTTCAGGGTAGGGACAAGACTTCAAGGAGGAAAGGAGAGTCGGGGCGGGCGAAAACAGAGTCAGGGTCTCCAGAGGAGAGTCGGGGCGGGCGAAAGGAGAGTCAGGCAGCATGCACGGTATACGGGTGTGCGCAGTATATAAAAATTTATGTACATAAATATGTGTTTTTTGTGCGCTATACCCGTGTGCGCGTTTTACACGGGTGCGGGTTATCTATATGAAAATACGGTAACTAGGAGTTTAACATAACAGCAAAGCTGAGCATAAGCTCACTGCTTATCATTGGTCAGAGAGAAAAAAAAAATTCCACTTAAAGGTAATAACAGTTAATACAGACTTCTCTTCCTACAATAGGCAAAATGGCATAAGGCTACATGCCATATAAGTCTGTGTCAAAAAAACTGTGGACATAATATAGAACATTCATTCACAATAAAAAAGCCATCAAAAAATGTACTTACCGGTAGCTCAAGTCCTGTAATTAAGAACATAAGAATAACCTTACTAGGTCAGACAAATGGTCCAGCAAAGCCCAGTAACCCATTCTCACAGTGGCTAATCCAGGTCCCTAGTACCTGGCCAAAACCCAAAGAGTATCAACATTCTAGCATCTCAAAGAATAGCAAGTTCCAGAACCACAGTGAGAGCAACATTCCAGAGCTGAGATTGTGATGTTATAAAGCCTCAGTCCACAGCGCCTCAGAGCCAACCTCATCAGTGATGTTACAATGGCTTGATTGTCCTATACTTGGCTCATGTAAGAACAGCCTTACTGGGTCAGACCAATGGTCCATCAAGCCCAGTAGCCCGTTCTCATGGTGGCCAATCCAGGTCACTAGTACCTGGCCAAAACCCAAAGGAGTAGCAACATTCCATGAACATTCATCAACTAAAGCCTGTCTACAATTCCACAGTCACAAAATCCCAAAATTCCCAACGGGAGTACCCCGTTTTGCCGAACTGTCTTCTGGGGGTTAGATTGTAAATCCAAACAAACACAGATGGCTGCCATGTTTATTTTTACACAAACTTATATGGCATGTATAGAATTACCAGATTTTCCAATCGGAAAATCCGGTCCACCTAGACCTGCCCCCAGGCCCGCCCATCCCCACCCTGTAACGCTCTAATCCCGCCCCCAGTCCTGCCTAGCCCTGCTGCCTGCTTTTGTCGGGCAGGCAGGAAGTCCATGCATGCACGGATTTCATCCCTGCCCGACGCAATCCGGATGTCTGGTAATCCTAGGCATGTAGCCTTATGCCATTTTGCCTATTGTAGGAGGCAGAGCCTATATTATCTGTTATTACCTAAGTGGAGTTTTTTTTTCTCTGACCAATGATGAGCAGTGAGCTTATGTTCAGCTTTGCCGTTATGTTAAGCTCCTAGTCGAAATGCGAGGTCTTTCTTCTCCACTTTTGGTACAATTAAATGAGCTCCTCTCCCTCAAGAGAAGAGAATAGATTTAATTCAATTTTGTGAGTTCCTATACCCAGGGCAGGATTAACCAATAGGCCAAGTAGGCACGTGCCTAGGACCCGAAAAGGTCAGGGGGGCCCGATGAAGGAGGGCATCAACATTGTTTTTTCCAAACGGCGATGGGCACCTCCAGCATCGATCGCCAACACAGCCCCCCCACCCCAATCGGCAACGCGGCCACCCCCCATCGATGGAAAGTAAGACAAGCAAGCAACGCGGGTAAGAAACACAACGGGAACTGTAATTGTGCAAGCGGTGCTGCTGGCCCAAAGCTTCCCTCTGACGTAGCTTCCTGTTTCCGCCTGGGCACATGGTGGGGTGGGGGCGGGGCAGGGGGGCCCTATGTACTTGTGTGCCTAGGGGCCTTCGACGAATTAATCCTGCCCTACCTCTATACCACCCATAACTGACATACAAAACTGGCCCGTGTACAATCTCATCTCAAAGAAAGAAAAAAAAGAACTCCAGTGGTATGATGACAGAACGCAGCCATGCAATGCATTCACTAGCATATCCAGGGAACTCAACATACAAAGAAATACAACATCAACTGGTTGCAAACGACAATGAAAGACATTAGAAATGAATCTACCCATTTCCTCACTGCTAACCAACACACTGTCGGCTGGTTGTTTCAAGACTTCCAGCTCCTCATTTCTCACTTGGTTTCCCCCTGGGGGTTGGGGAAGAAGAGAGCCAAAATGGAAGAAGAAAAGATAGAGGCTGAGGCCTACAAGTGCTCTCACATAGCCGAGTAATCAGTAGCTGTTTAAATGTCAGGCACGGAAGAGCCGCACTGTGGGAATTGGAAAACTGTGCCCGAGCCTCCCTGCACTCAGTGGACTGTAGTGAGGGCAATAAAGGTTAATAAGAATGTGCGAAATAAGTGAACGAGAGGCACAGAGGCAGGAATGAATTGTTCCAGCTCTGGGCCAAAGGAGTTAAGCAGTCAAGGATGTGCTGGCATGTCCAGCAGTGTAAAAGGAACAGAGAGCAGCTTCTAAACCAGAAGTAGACCCTTTCGAGGGGGGGAAGAGGGGGGGGGAGGCGCACAGTATAAGTAGAATGAATGCATGTAATGGGGCCGAGAATAATTTTGGAAACTGGTTACTTGAGTTCATTTCAGATCCCAAGGGGTAACATTAGCAAGGTATGATGATTTTAATAAAATTCCCTTTAGCAAGCGTTTTTATGTGCAATTAATTTTAGGATGGGATTTATTAATCTTTTTAAAGCTTGCATTACTGTTTTTGTGGTTCTCTTGAGGGATACCACATCATGCACAGGTTTATAAGTGGATAACAATTTGGAACAAACTTCACTTTTAATAACAACAAGAAAGCAGTATTTGCACATCGCTGGTGCACTAAAGAGGTAAGACATAAATTTTAAAAGGTAGTTCCTATATAAATAACTTAAATAAATAAAGATCTGTGATGAGAGAGGGAGACACACACATTTTTATGGGACGAGAACTTTTCTCCTGTTTCTGCAGGCTTCTAGTTGAACTGAACCCAGACTCTATCGAGATACAACGCCTTGAGACTTCATTTACAAATACTTGGAGAAAATCCTGTTTTACATCCCTTTCCAGCCACTGAGCTTAGGTAGTGCTGCAACACTTTTGGCACCTCTGCTCAGGGGTACCAGACGTCTGGATTCCCTTCTTTTGAGGACATGTCCGGGGCTCCAGATGGCTTTTCATAAACCAGCACTTTGGCCAGGTTTTGAAAAGAAATCACGTCGGGAGGGGACACCAGCTCATGCTGGAGCTGAGGCGGAGCTGGGGTATAACGGTGCGGGGATGGATGGAACTCGGCGGACTTGGGGGCAAGTCTAGGGGGGTCTGGATTTTACTGACATAAAATCTGGTAACCCTAAGGACACCTTTCAGGACTTTGTAATACTAGGCCCCAAATTAGAACATAAGTACAGCCTTACTAGGTCAGACCAAAGGTCCATCAAGACCAGTAGCCCATTCTCATGGAGGCTAATCCAGGTCACTAGTATCTGGCCAAAACCCAAAGAGTAGCAACATTCCAGCATCTCAAAGAATAGCAAGATTCCGGAACCCCAATGAGAACAACATTCCAGAGCTGAGATTGTGATGTCATAATGCCTCATTCCATAGTGCCTCAGAGCCAACCTCATCAGTGATGTTACAATGGCTTAATTGTCCTATACTTGGCTCATGTAAGAACATAAGAATAACCATACTGGGTCAGACCAATGGTCCATCAAGCCCCAGTAGCCTGTTCTCATGGTGGCCAATCCAGGTCACTAGTACCTGGACAAAACCCAAAGAGTATCCAGGGCAAGCAGTGGCTTCCCCCATGTCTTAACAGACCATGAACTTTTCCTCCAGGAAATTGTCCAAACCCTTGTTAACACCAGCTACACTATCCAATCTTACCACAACCTCTGGCAAATTCAGTCACTGGATGTCAAGTTTGTATGAGGAATGAAAGTGCTTCCCACCAGATACTGTGAATGCTGCCTCTAGATAACCAATGAATCGAATCCAGTCCCCCTTGGAAACATGCAACACTGCCACCAAGCCAGGGGCAGGCAACCATGGGCTTCGAGGGCCACAATCCAAGCGGGTTTTCAGGATTTCTATAATAAATATGCATGGGACCTACTTGAAATGGAAGCAGTACATGTAAATCAATCCCATGAATATTCATTATGGAAATCTTGAAAACCAGACTAGGCTGTGGCTGTCGAGGACCATGGTTGGCCACTCCTGCACTAAGTAAAATAGTTCTCTTTGCCCACATTATATGATATTGGATTTATTACATGCAAATTTTATATATGATCTGACAAAACAATATTGTCATATTTTGACAGACAGGCTTCAATAACATGCTGGCTTTGCACTGCATTCTGTGACAGGGCTCATGAATACTCCTCAAGTTAGCATATCATGTTACGGTGTTATGGGCACAACATTTGGCCTGAGGTGTCATTCAGTATCCGTCACTGCAGTATGAGTCCGAGACTCAATCAATTTATGATGTTAGATATAGCTGGAAATCTCTCAAAAGATCTAAGGTTATATCCGACTCCATTGATTCATTTGCAGGCGGCCAAATGCCAACTTGATCTTTTCTATGGTATTAAGTGTACAGGTCTGAATCGGATCTTTGCAAAAGATGTAGTTGCATATTACTTTCTTCTATTTTCTGCTAAAATAGATGAGTCGGTCAATTAATCTGTGAATAGTCTGACTTTATGGGAAAATAATTATTTTATCTCACACAAAGCATTTTGGTCCTGGGAAGGAAAGCCTGAAAACCTTCTGGCACTGAAGTGATACCTTGGAGGGAACTTCTCTTCCAGCCTTTAATAAAAGTACCAGAAGTTGTTCAATCATTGGATAGCAATCAATCAATCATCAATAATTAAAGAAAAAATGGACACAGAGAGCTCTCATGAATAGCGATAATGATGTCAGGTGGGACTATACAGTCCACCAAATTTTTTTTTTTTAACCAAGTAGCACATTACATGTTCATGCATCTCATTTTCTCATGTCTGATCAATAAAACTTCTCCCCATCCATCTAGTTAAAGATCCTCTTATGGAACATCTTATACTGCTGCTTCAGATCTCTAGAAACAAAAATATAGCCCATTCTTTCTTGTTACTACAAAATAAAAGTACACTTCCCCCTCTCAATCCGCAGTTTCGGCATCTGCGGATTCGGTTATTCGCCATTTTAAACCCCAAAACCCATTTTAATTTTTCGGGCTATTTTAAGCCCTGTAAGCCCCCCCCCCCGCCCTTTAAGCCTTACCTGGTGGTCTAGCGGGTTTTCGGGGCAGGAGCGATCTTCCCACGCTCCTGCCCCGTGCAGATCACTCACAGGAAATAGCTCGAGAGACTACGGGAGCTCAAGGCAGCCATTTCCTGTGAGCGATCTGCACGGGGCAGGAGTGTGGGAAGATTGCTCCTGCCTGAAAACCTGTTAGAACACCAGGTAAGGCTTAAGGGGGGCTTTCAGGGCTTAAAATAGCCGGGGGAAGCGGGGGTTAGGGGCAGAACCGGCCTGAATATTATTCGCAGGCCGGCTCTTCCCCTAACCTCCCTAACGGAGGGAGAAGTGTACTAAATTAAACAACAAATCTCCCTACTTTTTTCCAGGACCTAGTGGGGGCTATTTTAGAAGTCTTATTCACATTTTACATTGAAAATTCTGGCACTCGCGCTTCAGTTATTTCAAAATATGAGAGTTCATTTGATATTTAAGATGAAATAGTGTGATCAAGTAACCTCCTTTGTTGGTACCGTGGTGTGCAAAAGTCTGGAACCACGTGTGAATTTTGCATTCTTTCAACTTGCTGACCTTTTATTTTAATTTCTGTGTTAACCCAATAGACTTGTCTATGTACCACTGTTTCCAACAGTGGCCAATGCAGGTTACAAGTTCCTGGCAAGATCCCAAACAGTAAAACATATTATGTGCTGCGTATTCTAGGAATAAGAAGTGGATTTTCCCAAGTCCATCTTAATAATGGCTTATGGACCTTTTGTTTTAGGACATTATCCAAACATTTTTCAAACTCTGCTAAGCTAACTGTCTTCACCATTCCTTCCTTTGACAAAAACATAGGAGCCATGAATGTAGGAGCTGTTACCTCCGCAGCTGGTGCTAAAAACCACACTATGCTTTTGTAAAAAGGGGTACATATTCCATAGGACCCCTGAGGAAGCCATTAATGGTGGCGAAATGGGACCCGTTGGGCAAATTTACATTGAACTGCACAATTGCACTTTCAAACAGAGCGCTAAGATAAGTGCATCTTTATTATATTTATTTGAAGTTATTTAAAACAAATATAAAAAAAGATTAAATAAAAGAGGTTTTTGGTCGATGAATGATAACCTGACCTGCATAAGCTATTCCAATGATTATTCAGTGAAAGTGCAGGAGTTCTGAGACCTTTTCCTCTTATCACACAGCACTCTAGTTCTATAGAAACCTGTTTTTTGACTGTGGGTGTATCACGAGAGGTTTCTTCCATTTTGTTTATAGTAGTGTTCCTTCCTCTTTATCCCAGATACAAGGAGGAGGAGGAGCCTAAGGAAGTCCCTGATTGGCTCAGATGCCTTAGGTCTCTCCCAAGGGGAGAGGCCTAAGATATCTGAGCCAATCAGGTCCTTAGGCCCCTCCCTGTGCATCACATGATGCACCGGGAGGGGTCATCTGGCATTGTAGACTTGGCATCCTCGGAGAAGGAGGGACTGAGTACCCTTCCTGCTCCCATCTTAAAAGGTATGGGGAGGTTGAGAGGGGGCTGAGGGAGGCTTCCAGTGGCAGGAGGGAGTGGGCATCTCTCCTGCCTTTTGTGGGGGGAGGTGATTGGCGCGGGGGTCTTTATGGCAGGAGAAAGTGGGCATCCTTCCTGCCATTTGTTTTGGGTTCTGGGGGGGGGGGGACAGTGGCTTGGGGGTGCCTGGCTCGGGGTAGGCATGTTTGTTGGGGGTCATTGGGGAGGGCTGTTATCAGTGGTGGGAGACACTTTTCATTTTTTAAAAATTGGACAGATATTTTGCATTACTGAGAGGTCTAGACCAGTCAGTTTTTACGATCACTAAAACCCCATTTGGAATAGCCAAGTGATGTTAGTGCATCTTTATCTTTATTTAAAATATTTGATTAAACGCCTCTCCAGCAGTACAAAGCGTTGAACAAAATTTAAAAATTACAGAAAGACAGACGTATCTGCAATATATTAGACAAACCAGGACTAAACAGACAAACACTAATCTTTTAAACAATAGGAAAAAGGGCGGAAATACAATTGTGCGAAAAGAATATATAAAAGGAAAATACAATAGGGGAAGGGAATTAAAATCATGAAAATGTTTAGAAAATTAGTGGCCTGAAAATAAGAAACATTTGGATTTATTAAGATCATCAATTAATGTTATTGATACATTATGTTGGTACATGTTTATCATTTGATTGTGTACAGACTTTACATCAGTGTTTAAGTACAAGATATCCTGATCTGTTCTTTCCTCCCTTTTTCTTTTTCCCTCTTCCTGGAAATACTAATCCTTTGTATTATTGTTCCCCTGGTTTGGGGCATTACATTACGGATCTGCTATGATTCAATATGCGTCTTAATGCAATGTTTTGATGTTACACATCTGTATTATTTTCTGTTTTGTTGTAAAACCTTAATAAAAACTCATTGAACTTAAAAAAAAGATCATCAATTAATGTGCATCAATTGCTTGGTTATTTTGCATGGGTTTTTTTTTTTGGCTAATTTGCATGGTTAGATCTGAAAATGAGTGATCGAGGGGAAAAGCACGTGGTGAGCCATTCTGTGCATCGTCATAAAAGCTGTGAAAACAGGTTTAGCAACGATCGCTGACTTTAGTGCTATCTGTGTACAGTAAAAAAAAATTAAAAACCACTGAATTGCTTACGAGAGCAAATGTGTGCCCTCTGTACTCTTTTGAAATTCTCTTTTTCTTTTCAAGTCTCTCCGATGAAAGACGTCTGCATTTTGGGCTAAGCGTAATCAGCATATTATCACCTCTTTGTTTTGAGTGTCTACCTCTACTCATAAATGGCCAGTTTTCTAATGAGAATAGAGAATAGTGTGTTCTGAGCTAATAAATCTTTTAAATACCATCTGCTGAACAAGGACGGTACAGTATTCACAGCCAAATCATTTGATTGTATTCTTTTTCTCAGCTCATTAATAATTTTGTCACATCACAATCCAACTGAGCATTCCACAAACACTAAGGTCACTTGAGACAGGCTAGTTCTTCAGGGAACTATAATCCTGCTTCTGTAAAAAAAAAAAAATTAAACAAAAAATGATCCAGTGCTAGAATGTTTTATTTTTCTGCTTGTAGGTGAATGAATTGGTTTCTCGTTATGGTAGTACTCGTAGGCAGCTATGCTCTAGTCCTACTTTATTTCCGAAATCCTGAAACTCAAGCCAAATTTGCTTTTTGGTGGAGGATTCTCATTTTTTTTAAAAATGAGTGTGGTACATTTTCTAGCCAAGGATAAGTCCAGCACCAAGCTCTTAAATCACATTTCACACAAACCTAAGTGCGGTTTCCATGGTCTCATAAAAAACAAAACAAAAAAAAAACAACCCCAAGGAGCCAGGATGAAAAATAAAATAGAAGTTTTCTATTTTGGTGTTCTGAATTCAACTGCCAAGGAATCTCTAGAGAAAATTCAGCACCACTGAGAAATGTGCTCATGAATAATTCAATTCTACCATCTTCTTGTTAAGTTATTTGTGCCTTTATTATAAAGAGGGTCATTTCATAAATAATGCACACTATTTTTTTTAATTTACATGTTTTATTTTTTCCCAAGTATTTCTTTACAATCCTTCCATATAATCTCCCTGCTTCGCAATGACCAAGTCCCAACGTCTGGGAAGCTTCATGATTCCATCCAAGACACCGTTTTAGTTCAGTTGCCGAATGGCTCGGGTACCGGCGGAAGAAAGCTCTTCCAGAGATGCAAAACGATGTCCACGCCTAGGTGGTTTCAACTTTGGAAAAAGGTCGAAGTCTGGTGGACTCGTGTCTGCACTGTAGGGAGCAGGAGGTAACACCTCCCAGCCGTGTTTGCGCAGTTTTTCAATGAAGAGTAGAGAGCTCCATCTTTCCCACGACCGAAAAAATGTTGACGAGCTCAATCAAAAGTCAAACAAATGATGATCTTTGCTTATGATCATGAAGGCGTCATCATCACAGACAAAGTTCCATGTGGAAGAAGTGTCACAGCAGTGTATTATCGTGATTTTTTGCAAAAAATGCGCAGAAAAATGCACAAAACCTGACCTCGGTTGCTCTTGGCTGAGCCAATCATTCTTCATGGCAACGCTCGCCCGCACATAGGGAATGCCATTGAAAAACTACATGAATACGGTTGGGAGGTGTTACCTCATGCTCCCTACAGTCCACCTGACCAGTGGTGTAGCAATGGTAGGAGGTAGGTGGAGGCAAGTGCACCCTTGCTCCTTCCTCTTTGCCCCACATGCCACACTCGTGCCCTCCCTTCCCACCCACGTACCTCTTTAAATCTTCGCCATGTCGAGCATCTTCTCCAGCCTGTTGTGTTAAGTGAGTAAGAGAGCCCAGTTAACTGGTGCTGAGAAGGCTTCAAAAGATGGCAGGGTGGAGTGGCCTAGTGGTTAGAGCTATAGCCTCAGCACCCTGTGGTTGTGGGTTCAAGCCCCACACTGCTCCTTGTGACCCTGGGCAAGTCACTCAATCCTCCATTGCCCCAGGTACGATAGATAGGTTGTGAGCCCACCAGAACAGATAGGGACATAAGAACATAAGAATTTCTGCTGCTGGGTCAGACCAGTGGTCCATCGTGCCCAGCAGTCTGCTCCCGCTGCCTTGTACCTGAATATAAACCACTTAGACAAGAGGTGGTATGTAAACCACACAAAAAAAAAAAATTAAATAAATAAATAATTGCTCAAATCAAATTGAGCTATTGTGTGGGCAGTCCAAGGATGGAGTTTGCACTTAACTGGATCAGTGCTGATAGTGGGCCAGATTCTATAAACAGCACCTATGTTAGGCACCCTTATAGGGGACACCTAGCCCAAATCCACATGCAACTTATTTTTTCTTAATTCATTTAATTGGAATGGTAATTGACTGACACTCAATCAAAAATTAGTAACCGTACTCAAACTCCCGTACTAGGCCAACAATGGAACTAAGGAGTCAAACTAGCTCACCAACAGAGACGAAGACTTAATTTTTCAAGTGCCCAAGGTCAGCAGCCAGAGCAAATCATGGTTGTTGAACCGATGACAGGGCTATCATCGAATATTGTCTTATTTTCTCTGTGAGCCTTTCTATTTGTTGTATAAAATTAATACTGTAGTTTGAAGGATTAATATTATGTTTACTCTAGTTGTTATTCTAGTAGTTATGCTGTAAACGTGTGGTACTTAGCTCAAATTCTAGAGCCGACGAACTTCCCACACCCGGTTCACACCGGTACACAGACGGAGGATCTCCGTTTCGCCCTTGTGAATTTAATAAGAGCTTCTTCAGAACAGCAAGTTGTTTAACTTCAATTGGATCCGGAGCTACCTCTGCGTTCTATTTACTGAGCTTCGGTCCGTGATGGTACTCCCCTCTGTCTTACTGGGAGGGAAGTGACTATCACAATTGACTGCACAACTAAAACCTAATTAAAAAGCTATTAAAAAGTTACATACGGCACCTAAATCGAGGCGTCTAATGGTACCTAACAATGCCTACCTGAAAAGTGGGCGTGGTTAGGGGCAGAGAATAGGCATCGTTAAGAGTCTGTGTTGGGAGCCAGTAATACCCTGGGACACCACTAGGACAGCGCCTAGTGGATGATTGACAATCGCGCCAAGCCGCACCTAGGAGTTAGGTGCCTTTAACAGAATCAGGCCTGTTGAGCTCTTAAACAGTATTCCTCCAGTAGCACTTTCCCCTCTGCTCTGGGCCTGGGTCACTGTTTCTTTGTCCGATAACATTTTGAGACTACAGTATAAGCAAGTTGGCTTTTGTTTCTCTTAGCAGTGTAGCTCTCCGGCATTCTCCTTAAATTTCAGCTCATGTATCCGTTTCAGTTTCAGCTTTTCATATGGGTTTTGTTTCTCTAATGTCTAATGTCCTCAACACGGACAAGACCATATTTTTCCTGGCAAGCCCCAAAGACAAAATCAAAGACTCCTCGATCTCTTTGAATGGTCAGGTCTTCCCTATTGACCACTACATAAAAATTCTGGGAGTGACTCTAAACGCTCACACAGATTTATTGATTAAAAAATGCTTCTCGATTCTGTGGAAACTCAGAACCATCAGAAAATACTTTGATGCAGCATCTTTCTGCTTACTGGTTCAATCTTCCATCTTAAGCATGCTTGATTATTGCAACATCATTTACTTGGGATCCTTCAAAAGAACCATTCTAAGACTCAGAATCATTTAAAATTCGGTAGTTCGACTGATTTTTGGGCTGAAGAAATGGGAACACATAAGCCCCTATTATAAAAAACTCCACTGACTACCCCTGGAGGTGCAAATTTTGTTTAAGTTCTCTTGTCTGTGTTATAAGTCAATATTTGGTCTGGCCCCCACTTACCTGGTATCTCAATTTAACCTGGCTACTTCTATTAGGCCCACACGAAGAATAATACATCTGTTCACCTATCCGACAATAAAGGCCTGCCATTACAAAAGATTCCTGGACAGAACCCTTGCCTTCCAGGCAGGCAAATGGAACGACTGGCTAAGTAACGTTATCACGCATTCCTCAACCTACTTCAAATTTAGAAAATTGGTAAAAACAAGTTTGTTCAACTGATTTGTAAACTAAGAATTTTTATAGCTCTGTTAATTCAACCAGTAACCTAAGAACTATATAGCTTTCCACTTCTTCCATCATGTAAGATTACATTGACGCCTTTGAATTGTAACCTCTTCCCTGATTGTCCAGCACTTCTTGTTGTAAACCGCCTCGAACTACCATGGCTTTGGCAGTATATAAGAATAAAAATTATTATTAATATACAGATCCACGGTTCACCTCTTCACTTACGGCTGCTACAATACAATCTGTCAGTCATAACCCCCTTTTGCCTTACCTACTTGTGCTACCCGTAGAGCAATGGGAAATGTCCTACAGTATAAAATATATTTTCTACCAAGAAAAGTTCTATGGGGTTACAATTGCCACAAATGAATGGCCCTTGTTTGGGGGAAAGAGTCGTTCAATTTATCTGATAGTGTAAGGGCTCATTTTCTGCAGTAGCATGATTCCTCAGAAGTACAGATTATAAGTCTGTGCTACATATGGCTTTTATTTTGCCATCTTCCACTTTAGCAAGCCATGCTACTGGTCAGATTGGATCTGAAGCCTAGATTAATCCTGGCCAGCAACCACTAGCAGGCAATCTAAAAGAAAGACAAAAAATGGAAGCAAAGATCAACAAATGACAAAAAGATAGAGACGATCAGATACCAGTATTACACACAGAAGATGATTCATTGAATAAGCACAAAGACTAGTTTGGCTTATCCAAAATGTTATTGAGAGGGGAGATACGATACAGATGTTTAAATACTTACGAGTCAAGTCTCTTTCATTTGAAAAGAAATTCTGCAATGAGAGGGCAGAGGATGAAGTTAAGAGGTGATAGGCTCAGGAATAATCTAAGGAAATACTTTTTTTTTACAGAAAGGGTGGTAGATGCATGGAACAGTCTCCCAGAAGAGGTGGTGGAGACAGAGACTGTGTCTGAATTCAAAAGGGACTGGCATAAACTCATGTGATCTTTTAGAGAGAGGAAGAGATAATGGTTACTGCGGATGGGCAGACTAGATGGGCCTTTTGGCCTTTATCTGCCATCATCTCCTGAAGATTTTCAAAGCGAGTATTTTTTTTTTTTGTAGTTGAAAGACGCGGCGGCGGCTCCTCTCAGGATCCCCACCTGCGTCGGACTTCCGACGCAGGTGGGGATCCTGAGAGGAGCCGCTGCCTCGTCTTTCAACTTAAAAATATAGTAAGGCAAGGAGCAGGGCAGTACGAAGAACAGCACGGCCGACAGGCATCCGCCTCGGGGGAGGAGAGAGGACTTCAGGCAAGGAGCAGGGCAGAGCAAAAAAACAGCACGGGTCAACAGCCGCACGGAAAACGGACATACGCGATGGGACTGCGCATGCGCGGCCTAGCGTTTTATTATATTAGATTACAATTTGTTTGATTTTAAGTGCTTTTATAGTGTTATATGATTGTATAATATGTTGCACTTATATATGGCTTAAAAATGAATAAAGATATTACAAAAAAACCCACATCCTTCTATCAGAGGGGTCTTTACCACTTGAAATGGGGAATATTGTTATCACTCCTATTCCTAAACAACAGAATGGTGACATCGCAGACTTCTAACTTCAGACCAGTTGCCAATATGCCTTTCTTAACCAACATTTTAGAAGCATTAGTGAATAAGCAGCTTTCAAGGTTTATCGATCGTTTTCCTATCTACATGATAATTAGTTTGGGTTTTGACCGAAACACAATACAGAGCTGCTAATGCTAACATTAAAAACTAAAGTTGAGCAATGGTTGAGTCAAGGTTATCAATCTATTTTGTTACAATACGATATCAGCGCAGCTTTTGACTCAGTTGATCGTATTTCGCTGATCAACAAATTGAGTGAGTTGGGTATAGGTGGATCTGTCCTTAATTGGTTTACTGATTTTTCAGTAAACAGGAATTATAGCGTGCTGAATGGATGGAATCTTTTTTAGGAGCTGGGCTTCTTTCTATTGAGTGCCACAAGGCTCTTCTATTTCTCCTATGTTTTTAATATCTTTATGAGTACTCTGCAAAAAGCTGAAGTCCATAGGTTATACTAGGCTGATGATTTTTTTAAAAATTAATTCCGTTAAAGTTCAAGCTCGGAGAACGTTTCAGCGAAGATCACCGATTGCATAAATAGAATTGGAGATTGGGCTTCTACTAATGAGTTGAAATTGAATGCAAGTAAGATGAAGGTTCTTTGGTTTCACAATCCACTATCTTCTGTTCCTTCATTTCTTTCTCTACAATCAGGTACTACCCTGCAAGTAGATAAAACGACCAAAGTTTTGGGTATTCTTTTAGACTCTTCTCTTACATTTGAAGATCAATTTTCTAATTAAAAGAGGAAGATTTTATATATTATGAGGAAACTTGGGCATGTGAAGTCGTGCTTTTTTGGACATCATTTTGCATGTTGGTTCAGATGTTAGTGTTACCTCAACTTGATTACTGTAATTCTTTATATTTGAACTTAACTGATCAAAAAATTGCAGTTACTCCACAATACTGCGGTTAGATTAATTTTTGGTCTAATAAAAGATACAAAAGTGTTGCATTAATGTGTAAAAATCTTCATCGGTTATCAGTTGAGCGGCGAATTAGGTTTAAATCAGCTTGCAGAGCTGACTCTTCAGATTATAAAAAGGTACGGTGGGGGGGGAAGGGAGGACATGAGTGTGGCATGGGGGGACAGAGAGGTGCCGGCACCCACACCAAGATGGTGCCCGGGGTGGTCCCACTCCCCCCCATCCACTGCGCCCCACTCCAGCATGATCAGCATAGCGCCCCCATAGTGCTGAGTCAGCACAAATCTGAATAGCAAGTGCTGTTATCTGGATAAGTGTTTTTGAACATTGACTTGGGTATATTTAATTGCATATATTCAGTAATTAATGATACTAATCATTGCATTTTATCTCTGTTGGATGCTATACTATAGATGTGATAGTCCATAATACCATTTCTTGATGAATTATGGGTGCAGAACACATTAGAATCTAGTTTTAATGAGTACGGCTGCATAATATTATATTAATACTTACAATTTCTCTCTGATCAAATGATTAGTGTATAAAATGTCTCCACTCAAAGCTTCAGAAATCTTCATTCATTGCGCTAAATCTTTTGGGTCCTGTCTGCTAAGGCATAATTTAGAAATCTCCCAGGATACCTGCCTTTATCTAGTTTATTTTTGTCTGTATTTACAGAGGTTCTATCAATTTTCCTAGAGCAGACAAGATCTTTGTTTCAGAACCCTAGTTTAGAAGAGAGAAACTTCAGTGTGAGGTGTGATTCTTCATAGAGGAATGCAAATAAGCTTTTGAAATTGTACACACACAAAAATACAGCTTTACACATCTATGATCTTTCCACTACAATGCAAGAACTTTCATTAGCCTATAAGATGGTGGTCCAAAAAGGTCAATCTTGTGTAACACAAACTGTGTGGGACCGGGGTTTAGTGGATCAGTGGCAAATGTCAGACTCTGCAATGTAGGAGATATTTGATTTTCAGAACCAGCTACAGAGGTTTGGGGGGAGGGAAGCAAAATTGTAGAATAGCGCTTGGTGCCGATTTTTTTCTGGCACCCAAATTCAATCGCCATTGATTGAATCTGGTCCATAGTATACACTCTTTAAGAAGCATGCATGCTATTATCAGCAAATGACATTTTATTTATTTATTCAGTTTTCTATAACGTTTTCCTCAGGGAGCTCACTTTGTCGCAAACGACAACCCATCCCTAATTACCACAGGAATAAAAGCTAAAAATCATCTTTATACAAACAATGCACAACATCTGCAGACTGAATAAAGAGGTTCAAATTCCTTATAAAAAAATATTAAATAAAGTTAGACATGAGGCAAAACTACGAGGTTCATAGGTCATTTTTCTAATCATTTATGTTACAAATTAACCTTGTCTCCCTTTGTGAGAGAAATCTCTCAAATCATGTTCATGGAAACCTTCCAAATTTTGATAGGATGTTCATCCCAGCACTCCATTATTTTTGCTACAGAACAATGAAACCCCCAAAGGTACGGTGTGACGGAGTCTATAGAACTCTCCCTCTGGTGGCCAATTTCCTACAGGATCCCTTTGAGATAACTCTACCTCTCTTCTGGTGGCAAATCCCTTGCCTAGCCAGAGAGCTAAGCAGAAAGTTCTCTCTCTCCCCCTCTAGTGGACAAGCCACAGCAAGAATACCTGAAGGAACAGGAAGTGAGCAGAAATAAAAAGGGCAGGGCAAGGAAAAGAGAGAGAGAACTTCAGGAGATGTTAAGGACAGAAGGAGCCTGAAGAAAGTTCCAACTACAGTAATTTCCCCTTTTACTACAGGACTGATAATGAGATAAGCTTCCTGTTGGAAGAACTGCTGTTTTCTTTGCTTATGAAATTCCCAACTGCTGCCCTGGGTTTTGAACTACCTGAACTGCTGTTTCCTTTGTTTGGCAAAACTCCTGACTGCTGTCCTGTTTTTTAAGGGTTTAAAACTACAGCTTCTGTTTGTTTATGAATCTCGACTGCTCTGTTTATCAATCTAGCTGAAATGCAGTTTCCTTTTTTTTTTTTTTTTAAATCCTGATATACTAAGCCATTTGGACTTTTGTTGAAGTCTGATCAGTTTGTGTGCACTGTGCGGGATAAAGAGTAGCCTGGCTACCAGTAGCTACCCGGAGTTGTAAAAATAAACACTGCTTTTCACTAAGTACTTGGCTTTTTTTAAAGGTTTTCCCCCCCATCCACACTGCTGCACACAGGTCAATGAGATATCCCTGTAAAGTCTGCCCACATCACACTGCCAAATGTTGCAATCCCACTTGTGGTCATGACTCTCAGTTTGGGAAGCTTTGATCTAGCCAAAACCAAAGATGTGGCCAGCATGGCTACTGTCAATATTTTGAAACTATTAATTTGTCTTAGGATGGATTGATACTTGAATAATATCAAATGATTTAGTACATACTGTCCCTGGGGTCTAATGGGGGAATGGAGTAGGAGCATTCCTTAGTCTCTTCTGCCCTGGGGGCTCTTTCTTAAAAATGATGCTGCAGTGCTCCCAGAGGTAACATAGTAACATAGTAGATGACGGCAGATAAAGACCCGAATGATCCATCCAGTCTGCCCAACCTGATTCAATTTAATTTTTTTTTTTTTTCTTCTTAGCTATTTCTGGGCAAGAATCCAAACTCTACCCGGTACTGTGCTTGGGTTCCTACTGCCGAAATCTCCGTTAAAACCTACTCCAGCCCGTCTATACCCTCCCAGCCATTGAAGCCCTCCCCATCTCATCCTCCACCAAACAGCCATATACAGACACAGACCGTGCATGTCTGCTCAGTACTGGCCTTAATTCAATTTTTAATATTATTTTCTGATTCTAGATCTTCTGTGTTCATCCCACGCTTCTTTGAACTCAGTCACCGTTTTCCTCTCCACCACATCTCTCGGGAGCGCATTCCAGGCATCCACCACTCTCTCCGTAAAGTAGAATTTCTTAACATTGCCTTTGAATCTACCACCCCTCAACCTCAAATTATGTCCTCTGGTTTTACCATTTTCCTTTCTCTGGAAAAGACTTTGTTCTACGTTAATACCCTTCAAGTATTTGAACGTCTGAATCATATCTCCCCTGTCTCTCCTTTCCTCTAGGGTATACATATTCAGGGCTTCCAGTCTCTCCTCATACGTCTTCTGGCGCAAGCCTCCTATCATTTTCGTCGCCCTCCTCTGGACTGCTTCATAGAACTACCACTAGAGGTCGGACTGCCAAATAGTGTAGTGTTCCCTTATTTAAAAACCTTACCATAACACTAAGGGCATGGTAGGGCCATTTTTAAGATGGAGCTACCAGGGCAGGAGCAACTGGGAATTGTTGCTGCTTCCCATTATATCTCAGGGATAGTTAGTATATACCATGGGTAGAAGTGCATGTTGGGAATGCGGGTTCAGAGAATGGGTGTGCCTAGAATTTTTCAAAAGGAATCAGTGGTAGATTCCAGAAAGGATCCAAGATTTTTAATAAGGGATCAGTTATTTTATTTTATATAATCCAATCCCTCTAAAACAGACTTATTTAATTTTTTTTTTTTTTTTTAATGGGGCCATATTTTGTATATATTTCATAAAATTTGACAGGCCAAGATGTGCATACTTGCTCACACATGCACATTCTCTCTCCCATGCCGGACCAGTTTTAGACATGCTGGGACCCAGGGTAGAAATTAAGGAAGGGGCCTCTCTCCCATTTTCCCCACCCACAATCACTACCATATATGTATAAAACAATTTTAAATGACTTCTTCACACACAACACACAGACAGAAATATTAATACTAAAACTGAGCTGGAAACCCCAAAACAAACTCAGAGAGTACTTCATTTTGTGTTAAACACAATTGGTGGCATAACGATGAGAGGGGGCTGGGCCTCCCACTATGACCTTAGCCCCCTCAAAATGAACATCTCCCTTGTTGTAGCTGATGGGAATCCCCAAGCCTCACCAGCTGATGGCCAGCTCCTTAGATCCAAGTTCTGCAGCTTGCAACAGTATTTCAGAGCTGCTGCTGCCTCCCCACTCCCTTGGCTTTCATGCATGCATAAAAGCAGTGGCAGCTTGAGGATGATAATAATAATAACTTTATTCTTTTATACCGCCATAACCAAAAGTTCTAGGCGGTTTACACTAAAAAGAGCTGGACAATCGGCGAAATACAATAATACAGTAAAAAATACAAAGATTTATAAAATAGAATTTCAATAATAAAACTCACTAAGTAATAAACTTATCGAACAAAGTGGTCTTAATTAATTTCCCAAAACTGCAATAGCATAACATAGCTTGCTGAATACATTTACCTAACCAAGATTGTTGCCTACCGGCTTGAAATGCTAGGGTCCTATCTAAGAAGGTCTTATGTCTACACCTATCCATTTTTGGACAAGCAAATAAGTAGAAGTTTCTAGTTTCTCTTGATGGTCTATGCAACACAAAATGAGGAAAAAGGTAAGCCTCTAGATACAAAGCTTGGAGATTTCTGGTTGCTAGACTGGAGGAGATCTTGGCAGGGCTTGGGGTTCCCTACCAGCTCAAGTATTTATATTTTGCATTCAGGTAGGGAGATGCTCCAGCCTTCCCCCCCCCCCCCCCGCCAAAAAAAAAATTAGTTGTATGGCTATGCCACTGAATAGAATACAAGTATATTTGTGATGCACCTGTCCCAAAGTCAACATATACCAGTTAATAAATTCAAAATAAAACACTTTTTTCTACCTTGTCTGGACATTTTGGTTTTCCATCATCTTAGTCCCAGTTTCTTTTTCTGCTTTTGTCTATGTTCTTTTTCTGCTTTTGTCTCTTTTCAGCATTTGCTGTCCATTTTTTCACCTCTTCCTTCTTGCTCCATTCCCTCACTATGCCTGTCTCCAACATACTGATTTTGCCCTTTCAGCTTTCCTCCTTTTTTCTTTACTTACTCTGTCAGTAGTATAAGGGGGAGGGTTTGGGTAAAAGTGGGTGTGGCTTATCCTGGAAGTGAACGTTGATTGGTCGATTCTTATGTTTGACAGCTGCCATCATTTTGACATGAGGTGTACCCATTATTCTACTTCTGTCCACTCAAATCTCACCTTTGGAGCTTTTCTTCTGTGATATGCAAATTGTGTACTACTGTACAATAATATTCACCATTGTTCAACAGAGCTCACTATCACTCAGTAATGTTCAATAGTGATCAACAACAAATTATTGCTTATAGTGAACACTATTATCAATAGGTGCACAACTGAAGAACAGTGCACACTACTGAGGTGCAGTGAGCAGTATGGAACCATGGGATAAACTATTGCACAATACTACCCCCATAAATGACACTGCTCTGAAACAGAACATAAAAAGAAAGAAATTCTGTATATGACTTGAAAAACTAACCCCCCATTTGATAATGACAGCAGGTCGACTTGTTATGGGATCTGCTTGGAAATAACCAGATCTTCCAGCATTTCGAGTTTTGTTGACTAAAGTTCAATACATACAACAAATGTCGAAAGTGACCGCTCTTTGGAGAAATCAAATATATAAACATAATATAATTTTGGGGGCATATGAAACTTGGATTAGTCTCCAAAAAGATACTACCTTAGCTAACTGAAAGTTTTTATATCTTTATATTTATTGAATATCCTGGTCACATCCTTCCACCGGGGGGAGGGGGAGGGAGGAGGGGAGGGAAGGGAGGGTATGTTTAGAGAAGCATTAATCAATGATTGAATACAAAAGACAAAAGTTTTTAAAATGTATTAAAATTATTAATAAAGATTTTGAAATGGAAAAAAACACACAAAAACTAACCCTTCCCCTCCCCCCTATTACAAACCGTAGTGCAGTTTATAGCGCCATCCACAGTGGTAATAGATCTGACTCTCATTTATGAGCGTCAGAGTTGTTACCGCTGTGGCCAGCACTAAAAAACGCGCTACAATTTTGTAAAAGGGCGCGAGTTAAATGAAACAATTCTTTTTGGCCAGTGTATTCCCTGTAAGTGCTAGGCAGTAAATTCCATGCACTTACCTTCATCTCTCTCCCTGACAGTTGGAACTCCCAATCCAGCAGCTTGCTTTTTTTCTACAATAGCATAAGCTCTTAATATACAAATTACTCTGCCATTTCAGCTATGAAGAATTTGCCATTAAACCCTAGCAGAACCAAAGCCATCAGTAATCACAGTTGAACTGGAGGAATAATTCACTGCCATGTCACGGCACAAGAGGCAGGAGAAAGACTTTGGAGCAATTCAGGACTCAAACCGACAACACAAAACAGCTTGTTTTGCAGAAATTTTACCAATGCTTTGGGTTTTGAATTACTTAACGTTCTGTAGCGGTCTTGGAATAGGTTTTAAGGAACATCAGTAAAGGATATTATGAGTACTTATGGCTTCCGATAAACATCCTGAAAAACATGTTTTGTTCCAGTACACATGAGGCAGAATTAGGGATTTTGATTTTAGGATTTAATGGATAAACATTGATACCGCCCCTACCCCAGTACTCAGTCACCCCTCTCCTGACTGTTTTGTACACTTCACTTCATTTTTTCTGTGCTGACAACTTCTATGTGACAAACTTGTATTTGAATGAATTGCAGAACTGTTCCCTATAAACTGAGCAGGAGTCTTCCAAATGCATTGCTGATGGGGGGGGGGGGGGGAGGAGGACGAGCGGTGTTTCAATAGCATGATTTTCAATTGGTAGATACAGATAGGTTCTCTGAAGTCTGACAGAGCTTGCCTGTCCCTCACTATTGAAAATGTAGTAGTGAAATAGCACCCCCCACTGGTAAGACTGTAGGTGGAGGACTCCAGCTCAGTCTAGAGCAGTGGTCTCAAACTCAAACCCTTTGGAGGGCCACAGAAAAATACAGTTAATGTCTTATTAAAGAAATGACAATTTTGCATGAGGTAAAACTCTTTAAAGAAACATGATGGCAGTTAAAGGCCAAATGGCCCATCCACAATAACCATTATCTCTTTCTCTCTCTGAGAGATCCCATGCGCCTATCTCAGGCCCTCTTGAATTCAGACACAGTCTCTGTCTCCACCATCTCTTCCGGGAGACTGTTCCACGCATCCACCACCCTTTCCGTAAAAAAAGTATTTCCTCAGATTACTCCGGAGCCTCTCACCTCTTAACTTCATCCTATGCCCTCTCATTGCAGAGTTTCCTTTCAAATGAAAGAGACTCGCCTCATGCGCATTTACATTATGTAGGTATTTGAACGTCTCTTATCATATTTCCCCTCTCCCTATTGGCTAAGGCTCTTAACATTTGCATCTCCTCTTCCTATAGGCTAAGGCTCTTTACACCTGCATTGTGAGGTCATAGAGCTGCCCATCCGAGGTAACCATTATCTCTTTCTCTCTCTGAGAGATCCCACGTGCCTCTCCCAGGACCTCTTGAATTCAGACACAGTCTCTGTCTCCATCACCTCTTCCACGCATCTACCACCCTTTCCGTAAAAAAAGTATTTCCTCGGATTACTCCGGAGCCCATCACCTCTTAACTTCATCCTCTGCCCTCTCATTCCAGAGCTTCCTTTCAAATGAAAGAGACTCGCCTCATGCGCATTTACATTATGTAGGTATTTGAACGTCTCTTATCATATTTCCCCTCTCCCTATTGGCTAAGGCTCTTAACATTTGCATCTCCTCTTCCTATAGGCTAAGGCTCTTTACACCTGCATTGTGAGGTCATAGAGCTGCCCATCCGAGGTAACCATTATCTCTTTCTCTCTCTGAGAGATCCCACGTGCCTCTCCCAGGACCTCTTGAATTCAGACACAGTCTCTGTCTCCATCACCTCTTCCACGCATCTACCACCCTTTCCGTAAAAAAAGTATTTCCTCGGATTACTCCGGAGCCTATCACCTCTTAACTTCATCCTATGCCCTCTCATTGCAGAGTTTCCTTTCAAATGAAAGAGGCTCAACTTGTACACATTTATATTATATAGGTATTTAAACGGCATTAACTATTTTTTCTGTGGCCCTCACAGTTAAAGTTTAACATCTTTCCTTTCTCGAAACTGACACATTTCAATCACTATATTGAAAATAAAATTATTTTCCCTACCTTTGTTGTCTGGTGACTTTATTTTTCAGGGCTTTTAACTATGTTTCCAGGGTCTTCTTCTCCTTTGACTGTTTTTCTCTCCGTCTTCACTTTCTGCCTTGCATCCATCTTTCAAACTAGAACAAAATGCAAAAGACCCCCCTCTCATCAATACTGGGCAAGTTTCTCAAATAATATCATCATATTACATGTTATGCTACATGATGATATTATTAGAGAAACTTGCCCAGTATTGATGAGAGGGGGGGTCTTTTGTGTTTTGTTCTATTTTGAAAGTATTGGTATTGCCCCCTCAAGTGGATTGTAATTCAAAATCCCCAGTCTGTTTGGATCAAACTTGAATCCATCTTTGGCATTAACTTAATATTCAATTTTCCCATTTTTCTGCTTTCTTCTCAAAATCTGCTTTTCCATATCTTCCCTTCCTATCTCTCTCTCCTTCCCTCTCTATTCTATGGTCTGACATCTCTCTCCTTCCTTTCTTTCCCCTGGTTTGGCATCTGTTACCTTCCTTCTCCCCATGCCCTGGCACCTCGCCCTTCCCTCCATGGTCTGGTATCTCCTTTCCTTCTTTTCTTTCCCTCCCTCCCATCCTCCAGCGCAGTAGAACCCTGCCGACCCTCCCACCGCGAGACCAATATACCTCCACTCCAAACAGCAGCAGAGGCAGCACTCTGAACATGTTGCTTCGCGGCCTTCCCCACCAGCCTGTTCAGAGTGCTGCCGCTACTGCTGTTTGGTGCAGATGTTGATCTCACAGTGGGAGGGTTGGCGGGGTTCTGCTGCATGGGGGGATAGGAGGGAGGGATGGAAAGATGCTGCACAGAGGTACAGGTGGGAGGGTCGGCGGGATTCTGCTGCACGGGGGGATGGGAGAGGGATAGGAAGATGCTGTACAAGGGGGGGGAGTGCTGCCGCCGGTGAATCGGGCAGCACTATTGTCAGGGATGGAGTCGGGGAATGTCAGGGACATTCGGGAGGGGCTTTAGGGGTCAATCTAACTAGGGCTTATTTTCAGGGAAACACGGTAATACCTCTTTAGCACAAAACACCAACAAACACTGACCTTCAAAGAGCTCCTAGATAGCTGGAAAATAAACACATACTTTTAATAATAATAATAACAACCATAAACACTTATAGAAGCCCTAAGCATAAAATTGAATAGAAAATGTTGCATATCTGCTTTAGATTTATGTCACTTCATTTTCCAATCAAAAATATTCATGCTGGGCTTATCCCTTGCTCTGTTCCTAAAGGAACATTCTTTACTGAATAAGCCTCAGTGGTCCTCATTATGCAAGGTTGTTCCCCAAATTAATTTTTGAGATACAGTATCACAGATGTTCTCTTCAAAGCCCTGAAGAAGAGACCTTTTAGATCTTGAAAAGTCATGAACCGTTCACATCGTTTCTGTTGGCCCATTTGAAAGGTGGAGCTGTCTCCAAGGACTAATGTTTCCAGGAAAAATACAAGTAGAACTCTAAATTTTAAGATAAACTAACATTGCATCCCAGATACATTTTTCTCCTAAGTTTTTCTTAATTTGTCTCCCAGGAGACCATCTGCTCACTTTTTTTCTTAGCTAATAGTCTAATTGCTCAGTTTTTACACATTTTTCAACAGGGTCTTAAGTCAATAAAAGAACCACAATGAGGAGTGTTGGAATATTTGAAATCCAAGACTAAATAAAGGAAACATTGACTGACTTGATCTAATCAGTATTTTGTTATATGTTGTGAAAACTTAAACAGAACAATTGACTTCTTTCCAGAAAATGTTTTGGGTTTTTTTTTCCCTTTAGAAAAGTGAGCAAATGTTTTATGTAAAAACTATGAGGGCTTTTCAGTAACATGCCCCAGTATTTTAGGAAACTCAAGCTGCTTTTCAAGAAATAATCACTTCTATGAAAACCAGCTTCCCAATATTTTATAGCACTTCTTAGTTGAATAAGTACAACTCATCAGGGCCAAATCCAGATTTTATATAATAAGTATAAGTAGAGATAGACTGAAGCCCTGCATCCTGTTTCCAAAAGTGGCCAATCTAGGTCACAGGATCTCGGAACAGCAGGACAGATTTTATGCTGCAAATCTGAGAAATAAGTAGTGGATTCCCCCAAGCTCATCTTAATAATGGTTTATGAACTTTTCTTCTAGAAACTTGTCCAAACCTTTTTTAAACCCTGCTAAGCAAACTTGGAAACTTTGGAAAAAACAATGTTGATGCCCTCCATCGGGCCCTAGGCCCTACTTGGCCCTACTTGACCTATTGCCCTGCCTATGTACTTGTCCCAAACTTTCTTGAATTCAGATACAGTTTTTGTCTCTACCATCTCCACTTGAAGGCTGTTCCACGAATTCACCACCCTTTCTGTAACTCAGGTTACCCGAGTCTGTCCCCTTTCATCTCTATCCTATGCCCCCTCACTCCACAGCTTCCTGCCAACTAAAGAGACTTGCCTCCTGTGCATTTATGTCAGTTAAGTAGTTAAACATCTCTATCGTATTATCTCGTATATAATGCGCTGCTGTGTATAATGCGCACCCTGACTTTTTAAAAATTACTTAATACAAAAAACTGTACTGGTCGTATACCTATGTATACTGCGTAGGCATAATTGTCAGTGTCCCTTTAATGTAAATGCGGCACAGCATAAGCTATATATGTTAAATCTTTGACAAGTGCTACGATTACTGGATAGGGAATTTAAATTCGGAACACACTGAACTACCTGTAAGTATTAGATACGAGTTCTAGACATTATATTCTATAAATTACAAACATTAAAGTAATACCATAGGTAATTCAATACCTTCTGACCGAGCCCAGTTATCACGGTGTATATACCTATGTATAATACGCACCCAGAGTTTGACATTTCTTTGGATGGAAAATAAGTGCGCATTATACATGAGATAATACGGTGTATCTCACATCTCCCGCCTTTCTTCAAAAGTAGACATAATGACTCCATCCTGTTTGCATTGACACCTTTGAGAATAAATTAGGCATTCAGTCCTAGCAAAATTTCAAAGAAGCCAATTTAGGAACATAAAAAGAAGCATAAATCCTTTGAATATAAAGTCCTTGGTTTCCAGAAGAAAGAGAAAACTCAACCTAGTGAGACCGAGTTATCTATGAGAGTTACAGTATCATTTAAGGCATTAGCATACAAACTGAAGAGAGAAATATGTAAGTCAGTAGTCTTCTTAACCCTTTAATTGGAAGATGGTGAAATGGCTGCTTTACGTAACTTGATATTGAATGAGAGCAACAGTGCCAAGTAACAGGCATTTGGAGATGCAGATCTCTCATAAGAGCCATAGAAGACACATGTCGCTTCTGAGCAACAATGCCAAATAAAGGGTTAAAATGGCAGAGTATAGTTGCCACCCTGTATTTCAAGACTTGCTTCTGATCAATCGTTTTATAAAAGATTCTCAACTTTTTAACTAGCATTTATTTAAAAATGTATATACCGCATAGAACTATGCGGTTAACATGTTGGTCGCATGTATAATATACTGATCGCCCTTTAGTCGCATAGATGTGGACAAACAACGGACAAACATCTTATCAATTAAACATTCAGCAATAAAACTTACAGGAAGAACAGAAATAGCAACATTTTCATAGGAAAGCATTAAGAGCTGCGTTTTCAACATTTTTTCAAAATTAATCTTTCCAACACAAAATTGCAGTATGCCTGGAAGAGCGTTCCAAAGCTTGACACCCGCCACTGACATCATTGATGCTCCAATTCTAACATGAGTAATAGACATCTTCCCCTCTAAACTTAATTTCATAGCATCACACTATGACTCACCTAATCGGTAGGGAAGGGTCTCCAGCATCCCACCAGTCCTTTGGAGGGTTAATGTACATGCACCATAACTCCCAGCTGTAACCATGAGCAGAGTTCTCATAACGTTGGACTTCAAAGCTGTCCTGCTTAATATTGTCAATAGACGGAAGAATAACACGTTTTGGATTCTCTTGAATTCTAGAAAGAACTGGTTCAGCCCTAAGATGAAAAGAGAAAGGAATAGTGAATCAATTTCACATTTCTATATCATGTATTGGCTATTTTAGTAGTGAAAAATATCATATAATAATTGTGGATCATGGCATACAACATTAACACCTGGTATCCATCCTAGAATGATAAGGAATCCCCCATGGAAAATAGATTATAAGGAGCAAATTAAAATCCAAGGGATTCTATTTTACAAATTAAGAGGATATGAATCTTGAATTTGGAGTCTGATATCATCTGCAAAATTATTTAGAAATGGATTCAATAGAGTTGCAAATAGAGATAACTGCAAGAATGGAAAACGACTGAAGCCTACAGTAGTGCACAGAACAGGAGGAAGACTTCACATGATGAACATAACAGTGTCGACATTCAAAGGCACTTCTCTGGCATGGAGTGGCTCTGAACAGATAAGTGCCAGTGAGAGGGATATTCAGTGGCTCTTTTACCAAGCTGCATTAAGCACTTACCATTCAATGTATCTCTGGTATCACAGAACCGTGTTAAGCAGCTTTGTGGTAATTTATAGTTAGCCTATGGTAAACCGTGCATTAAGGTCCTGATCCTATAAATGACACCTAAAGTCAGGCACCTAGATTTGCCTAACTTACTCCATCCCCCCCCTTTTACGAAGCCATGGTAGAAATTTCTACCATGGCCTGGGCTGCTAAATGCTCCAACACTTATTGAACTCCTATAAACATTGGAACATTTAACGCCCTGAGCCGAGGTAGAAACTTCTACCGCAGCTTAGTATAAGAGGGCCTTAATTATTTAAAAGGCTTAATCAGCATCGATAATTAAAAATTAGAACCTAATAATTAACATCAATTGCACTTAATTGGATGGTAGATGCAAATCTCACAAGGCTGCCGCATGACGTCTCGGCCACCATTTTGAAAAAGCATTGAAAGGAGGCTACATCAGCAGGGGGTATCTTTCCTGCCCTTGAAGAGGCCACTAGACCACCAGGGTTGTTAAGGCAGGTCTAGGGAGGGTCAGCCTGTCCCCTTTACCATGGGATTATAACAGTATAGGTTTATTGTTAGCTTCCCATTCCCACAGCAATACCGCAGAACAGTCTACCATTACCATGGTAATTCCAGAAATTTTTGTAGACTTTTTCCATTACCATAGTAATTACCATGGTAGCCGTGGTAATTACCTGGTAACCATGGTAGTGGTTACTATGTCACTCTCTAATTCTCTGCTAAAATTGACCCATAGTCACCAACTATTAATGAAATAATTTAAGCTCTTTACATCCCCAAACACACACAGAAAGCATCCTACTCCCCAGAGAAGCCCAGAGTGATTTAAGCAGGCTAAAGAGACTCTGACCTGCTTAAATCGCTGATTGGTAGCTAATTGACAGCTGGTTGGCAGCTAATTGACAGCTGATTGGCAGAGGGCAGTGTTGGAGAGGAGCTGGGGCTTATATGGGCTCCAGCCGGGACCCACATAACATAAGCAGATGAATTGACCTAATTATCCAATATTCTGCGCACCTTCCCACCCTCCAACAATGCCCTTCCCCTTCCCATCCATCTCCCCACGCCCACAGCAAAACACACATACTCAGTCTGCCCACCCCTCCCAATGTGGTGTATAAAATACTGAGTAGAGTTAAACAAGTAAATGTGATTTGCTTGTTTACTCTTTCCAAAAATTTGTGCATTATGGTATTCCAGGAGAGGTATTTTGTAACAATTATCCATTCAACTCCAAAGAGTTTGCAGTATGCAAAAGTTTGGAATTTGCAACTCCAAAGAATATGTAACTATGAGCTTTGACATACAATGTCCTCCCCCAGACACCTCGATCATATGGAACATCAGAAAATGCTATCTGGACAGCAAAGCAAATGTTACCAAAAGCCTTCAGGGCCCAAATTAATCCATTCCTATGTCTGCTAGATTGGAGGAATACCTCATGTGAGGAATTAGGAGAATCTCCAGTTCAAATCATGTTTGGAGATAGGCCTGGCCTCTTCGTGCTAGAGACTCCACCAGCACAAACAATATATCAATATATAACTAATAAACAGGCCTACTATTTGTGACCAGTCAGGCTCCGGGCCTACCAAGGTCCCTATGAAAGGATGGCAAGAAGCCCAAAAAGGGGATTGCCAATGCCAGCTCCCAGAACCAATCTGCCCCGCCTGAGGATGCCATCGACCCAGAATGGGGGGGAAGATGAAGCCCTGCACAATCACTACAATCCACACAGCAGGGCTAGGAACATAGATTTTAAACATATTCCTAGGAATAGGGAGGAAGACTATTGCCCTAGTGTCCACCGGGGGAGCCAGAGAGAAGCCCAGGTGAGAGCAGGGCGTGGCTCCTTTCTTGAAAAGCCAGTGGATGTTAGCAAGCTACTAGGCAAGTTAGGGAGAAAACTCAAGGCTCTCCCTAAGGAAGAGCTTTCTGCTTCAAGCACAGGTAATACCTGTGATCCAATGGAAGTGGACGAAGCTGAACCCACTTCAGAGTTGCTGGAAGCAGATCAGGAGATGCCATTGGAGTTGCCAGGAGAGCTGGTCCCTGAGGATTCATTTGCAGCTCCTGAACCAATAGAAGTAGGCTTGGCAACCATTTTCAATGATTGAGCAAAAGAACTGAGTTTTTTCTTCTGTTTGCTTTGTTGGCTGAGATTGTTGGGGGGTTTTCCTTTTCTCTCAGTCAGTTGCATGTGATTGTTTTTCTATTTTGATTTTGTGCAGTTTGTTAAGCTGGGAGAGCTTCTGTGGGGAGAAGTTTGCCAACAACTGGGAGGGATTTTGAAAGCTGTTTTGTGCTTTTTGGTAAGGCAAACTTTAGGCACTCCCCTAAACTCAGCAGTGCTAAAAGATAAGCTGGAGGCTTTGCTGTGTAAGACTGTTTGAGTGTTTGGTGCATCATAGCAGGGAACTAAACTTTCTTGAAACCTGCTAGGAGCAGGCTTTTGGAAGCCTTATTGTAAGAAGCTCTGTAGAGAGTAAAATCACAGAGCAGATTATTGACTTTGGTGAGGAGAAATCCTGAACTCGTCCAGAGTTTTCTCTTTGGGATTTTTTGTTTTGCAAGTTGCATTGTTTTGGGATTTTGCCATTTTGTTCATTCTGACAATTAGATTTTCTTTGAAACCGAACCTGGAACTGTGTGTATTGGTTCTGTTTTTGTTTTACTCATATTTATGCAGTGCCTGCACACGCCAGTGCAATTTTAGCTATTTCCACTAGGGGCACTGAGGAGTCCTGTGGGAAGACTCTGGTGCTAGCTACATATTACAACTAGACAACCAAAGAAAGTCTAGATCACCTGGGTCAAAACTGATGACAACAATGACTGGAGGAAGGCAGAGGTTACAAAACAACTCCTACATCACTCATTCATTGCCAAACAGAGGAGGAATCAGAGAAGAGGAGTATGTCCAGATATATACGTGCGTCTTAAGTCCCCAATTGTGGTGAAAGATCAGGACTGTACTACCAGGGTAGGGCTACCTTTGGTTACCACTGAAAAGGTACTGCACAGCCTGGATACTCTACAAAAGAATACTCTAAGGCCCAGAGGAGAAAGGGGATGCCTCCAAGTAAAAGGGTGAACTGTCCTCAGAGATTGCTTCTCCCCTCTTCTAAAGATATAAGAAGAATGAACTAATATTGAATTTTGTGTTGCCTTTTGTCTTTTCACTCTGAGAGTGAAGGCAATCTCCCATAAGGACCTGAAGGGGAGCAAGAACCTTAAGACAAATCATGAGTTCTTTTGGGTCCCTGCTGTAAAAGATTTCTTGACTGAAGGAGATCTCTCATGACTGAGAAGGCTGGTTCTGGTGGGCTGTCATATAGACCCTGCTATTATGGACTCTTTCTAGCAGAATGAGAACCTTTATGGCTCCTTTTTGTCTAAGACTCCTGACGAAACTCTGCCGTGTTGACTCTGATGAAAGCTCAACATTAAAGTATTTATCGGTGCCTCTGGTGTTCTGTTGTTCCTTTTAGTCATCTCTACTATGTGTGGTGTTTTCTTGAGTACTGTGGAGGTTTGTTCTTCTATTTTTAGTCTTTCTAACAAATGTCTATCAAAAAGTGACCAGAACCTCCAGGCTTTCTTGAAGGTTCATGTTTGCCATCTCAACCTTTATGTATCTTGCAAGACTTCTTCTAAAGTTTGAATGATGCATTAGTTCATTCCAATTGAGATCAGCTCTACCACAATTCTTTGACTTAGGTGTCAGTCTATATGCTACTCTCTACTAACTGGGCCAGATCTGGCTTCCTTTACCTGAAAGAAGGTGACTAGGAATTGATCCACCTAGTTCAGATTTGGATTATTCGGTTCTAGCAGAAGGGTCCCAACCAGGTGTGCAAATAGTCTTAGTATAGCTTAATACTATTCATAAAATGGTTAGAATAAAAAGAAGAAATACTTAGAATCTTCCATATGCATTCAGAGGAAATTATTATTATTATTTTTAGTTGAAATATTAAGATCGTTCAAAAAAACATAAAGCAAGAAACAATACAAAACAGAAAAACAAAAAACATTGGCATCCAATTCTATCATGGCAACAAAGTAGAGACATATTTGTCTAACAAGGAAGGTTTTATGTACAGTATATTCTTTTTACTGTTCAAATAGTTTATTGGTTTTAGTCAAAAGAAAAAAGTACAAACATAACAAACATAAAATATAGACATGGTAACTGGACATGTTACAGACAAGCTGTATTAAAATCTTCAACTCCTGCATAAATAACCATATCATAAACTTTATACAACTAGTCAAAACATGTCAAACTCTTAGCACAAAACCAGCGTAAAATGTTAGCAGAGACATATATCTGTTGTAAAGAAAGGAAGAAAAAAGGAGAGAAAGAAAGAAAGAGTTCCCAGTGAGCACCACACAACAGCAACCAACCAGGTCAGATTTTGGAGAGATGACATAGGCAACAGTTTACACTCGTATATATCAGTGGTCTTGACTACAGTAGGATTTAACGGGGTCCCATACTTTGAGACATATGCTGGTAGAATTATGTTTTTCAGCTATAATAATAATAATAACAGCTATAACACTTTCAAATTTGGTAGTGATACAAATGGTGTTCCACCATACAGTGTATTCCACTTTAGATAAATCTTTCCTGCAGTGTAAGAACATAAGAACATAAGAAACGCCCTTACCGGATCAGACCGAGGTCCATCTAGTCCGGCGATCCGCACACGCGGCGGCCCATTTAGGTACTCCTTTTTGGAGACCCGGATTTACCGTATCCCTCAATATGATATGCAAGAAGGTGTGCATCCAACTTGCGCTTGAATCCCAGTACAGTAGTCTCCTCCACAACCTCCTCCGGGAGTGCATTCCAAGCACCCACCACGCGCTGTGTGAAACAGAATTTCCTGACATTTGTCCTAAAACTGCTGCCACTCAGTTTCAGTCTATGTCCTCTTGTCCTCGTCACATCAGAATATTTCAGTAATGCTTCTTTCTGGTCTATTTTAATAGCCAGAAACAGTACAATGTTGAGCAGACGAGCGTTATACTCAGACAAAGGATGTGGGAGACCATGATGATCCAGTATAATGATCTTAAGATGTAAAGGATCTTGTATGTTCAAGATGGATGAAACGGTGTTCCAGACCTTATCCCAATATATAGAGAGGTGACAGCAATGATATATCATGTGGGATAATGTTCCTTCAGCTTTTTTACAAGACCAACAAAGGCTAGAAGTGTCCTTTGAGAGTTTAGTTAATTTTTTTGGTGTTCAATGAGTTCTATGTAGAAGGAAGTATGTAGACTGCAATACCGCAGCTGATCGTATAGATTTAAACATTCGGGTCCAGACCTTTTGCCAAATATCAACATTTATCTCTATTTCTAGCTCAGGATGCCATGCACTTATCAGCTGAGATAGGAGTAGAAGAAGTCTGTTTTAGTATTGCATACCATTTAGAAGCAGTGCCCTTTTGAGCATTAAGCAATTTAGAGTGTGAAAGAAGATCCGGTGTAGATGTTATTGTTGTTGGATCTATTGTTGTTGTTGTATACTGTGTCGTAATTGAAGCCACTTGTAGTATTGGTTGGCTGGGAGGCCATATGTGAAGTTCCTCAAAAGTCATCCGTTTGTGGTGTTTAATCAAATCTCACAGCATCCAGATTCCACATTTTTGCCACTGCACCCAATCTAAGACAATATCTTGAATTGTTATTTTGTTATTATGCCATACAGAGACACTGGAAGAGTCTAACCATTTGTTCTTCATCAAGTTGTCAAAATGTTCAGGGACTGTCGCCGTGGATCAGTGAATAGTATCAGTAATTCAGCTGTGTAGAGATTTATAAATTAAGGGCAAGTTTAGCGGTGCCAAACTTACTTTTTTCTAGAGTTAACTTTGTCGGTGAACCCATTAATTCTTGATTTAGCAACCAAAGTGACTCTTGCCTCATTAAAAAGGCTTGGTGGTAATTAAAGAAATCCGGAAAATTAGCTCCTCCTGATGATTTGTCATTTTTCAATTTTTGCAATACAATTCGAGGTTGACAATTATTAAAAAAAAAAAAAATGTGCTTAGAGCCTGTTCTATAGTATGATAAGCTTTTTTTTATGTAGAAGAAAAGGATTCATGCTTAGGATGTAATTTATCTTTGGTAGAATAATCATTTTGATGGTAGCTAAGCGACCCAACCAAGAGATCTTAAGAGGAGACCATCTATGTGACAAATCCTTTATCTTAGATAAAATAAGATCTGAATTTAATTGTTCCGTTTCTTCTAAGGTTGATCCGATAAAAAGGCCCAAATATTTTAATTTGCTGGAATCCCAAATGAAGCCAAAGGAATCCATATGATGTTTATCTTCAGTACAGTTTATAGGCAATATTTTGGACTTAGCTGTATTTAGTTTGTAACCTGATACTTTTGCATATCAATTTATCACTTGAATAAGTTGTGATATAAAGTAAAATATCACCTGCATAAGCAGACAACTTGATTTCTCCTTCTCCTTATTTGAAACCTTGAATATCAGGAGACTCTCTGCCTCCAGTAAGGGTTCTAAAGCAAGGTTAAAAAGCAATGGGGATAAAGGACAACTTTGGCGAGTGCCTCTGGTGGGTCTAAAAGGATCCGAAAGCTGATCACTGATAAGCAATCTAGTTTGGGGACCAGAATATAAAAAAAAGATACCATGTGTATAAATTGCTCAGGGACACCAAATTTACAGAGAGTAGCAAATATGAAGAACCATTCCACCCTATCAAATGCTTTTTCAGCATTGAGGCCAATTAGAGCGAGCTTCTGAGATGGCACTTCAGTGGCCGCTATTATATTTAAAAGCGTACTGTTGTTAGAATGTCTTCCATCTATAAATCCAACTTGATCCGGTGAAATTAAAGCAGGGATAATCTGTTGCAATCTATTTGCCATTACAGTCAAACCTCGGTTTGCGAGTAACACGGTTTGCAAGTGTTTTGCAAGACGAGCAAAACACTCTAGCGATTTGTAACTCGCAAACCGAGTGCTATCTTGCAAAATGAGCAAAATTTACCTGCAGCTTAAGTTGATTTTCCAACCCTGCCGCCCCACGATCTCAGCAACATGCTCAGAGCTGAAGCGAGGCATGTTCTGCTCCTCCACCACACCATTAAACTAAGCCCCGCGCGCGCCCAACCCAAGAGAAGCCAGCAACGAGCAACAGTCAATCCCGTTCAACCAAGTCCCACACGTGGCCAACCCAAGAGAAGCCAGCAGCGAGCAACAGCCAATCCCGTTTAACCAAGTCCCACACGTGGCCAACCCAAGAGAAGCCAGAAGCAAGCAATAGCTAATCCCAAGTGTTTCACCTGATGCGGGTTGAAAGTGACACTCAATCAGCTCAGGGATCCGGGAAGGGGGCGCCGGACCGATGTACCTTCGAGCCGGGAAGAAGACTGACTGGGGCCGGCTTGTTGTTCCCCAGCCGCTGGCGGCGAATGGATTTCTGCTCTGAAGGAGAGGGAATGCAGGATTGAAACAGTGCTCGAGAGAATGGTTAATAAAGTAAGTAAACGAGGCGATCTGTGCCGCTCCCATGCCGCTTTATTGTCCTGTCCTAAATCATCAAAGTAACAATCATATACAAAAATCCCGACAGGGATGCTCCCTGTTTCGTTTTACTGGAACAGTATAATTCTAAGCTGGGGGGTGAAACTGGACGAACCCAAGACGCACCATTAAAGCAAGAGTGAGGAATGATGTGGAACGAATCAACTGAATTTCCATTATCTCCTATGGGGAAAGTTGCTTTGATATACGAGCACTTTGGATTACGAGCATGCTTCTGGAACGAATTATGCTCGTAAACCACTGTATTTTGGCAAAGATTTTTGCATCTACGTTAATCATAGACAGCGGTCTATAATTGGTAATTAGCTGAGGATCTTTCCCTGGCTTAGGAACAACAATAAGCACTGCCTCCGTGAATGTTCCTGAAGCCGTACCCTGCGAGATCATATGTGTAAACAATTGCTGCATGTATGGTGTTAACACTCCTTTGAATTTCTGATAAAATTCGGCTGTTATTCCATCGGGTCCCGGGGATTTATTCTTAGCCATGTCTTGGATAACATCCATGATCTCATTAGATGTAATAGGTTTAATTAGGTGGTCATGATCCGATGCAGGCAGAGGAAATTATTGCATGGCATTGTAATTCTCGTCAGTCAATTTGATTATTCTTTTTGTATCCATTTGTACACTATTTTGTCATGTTAAAGGTGACAGCAGAAGAAAGGCTTGGATCTGCCGTAATGTATTTGAACCTGACACTTCCTGTTCAGACCGTGTGAACATTCTGGACTCTATGTGTATGCGAGTCTTGAGAGCCAGCAGTTGCTATGGAAATTTCTCTCAGTTGCTTGAATGATTACCTATCACTAGTCACAGAAATACAAAGCATGGCTTCAAAATGACCTTCTCTACATAGTCTCATTAGTTTTCAAAATCATCTTAAACACGCATTCCTGTGACATAACCAGCAATAGCACTCCATAATGTTTGAGGGTGAAGTGGTGGGGGAGTTTAGTATCTCATTTTGCAGGTCCTGGAATGAGCCTTATTATGTAATGCACAGAAATATGATCCTGCAGTGTAAGAACATAAGAAACGCCCTCACCAGATCAGACCGAGGTCCATCTAGTCCGGTGCTCCGCACACGCGGCGACCCATTTAGATACTCCTTTCTGGAGACCCGACTTTACCGTATCCCTCAATATGATATGCAAGAAGGTGTGCATCCAGCCTGCGCTTGAATCCCAGTACAGTAGCCTCTGCCACCACCTCCTCCGGGAGTGCATTCCAAGCACCCATCACTCGCTGTGTGAAACAGAACTTCCTGACATTTGTCCTGAACCTGCTGCCGCTCAGTTTCAGGCTATGACCTCTTGTCCGTGTCACATCAGAGAATGTTAGCAATGCTGCTTCTTGGTCTATTATATCAAATCCTTTTAATATTTTAAAAGTCTCTATCAAATCCCCTCTCAATCTTCTCTTCTCCTAACCATTCTTCTATATTTTTTTATAAACAGTCCAGAAATGGACCCAAATCTAATGTTTGGGGAGATAATCTATGGACAATAAAATATCATCTGCATAAATATACATGCTAATTCCCATTTCCTGAATTAATCTTGCAAGGGGACTTAGAAATATGTTAAACAAAATCTGAGGTTCCAAAGAAAAGCCAATATCATTTTATGCTGCCTTGATTCATTTGCAAAGCAATACTACACTTGAATCGTTCTAAATTTATATCCTCAATGTACCTTCTGAAAAATCTCAATCTTTGACCTTCAATCTCACTCCTTGGCATCTCTGAAGAAAGAGATAGATGCCAAGTCACCCCTCGACACACACACAATTGTCAGCCCCCTCTCCACTCTCCTTTCCTCTGCCTCTCTCCTTTTGTCTCAAACCCCACCCCAGTCTATCTTCCCTTTACCACATCCTGCTCATACAGAAATAGGAAGTTGCCTCAGTAGGAGTTATCCCACTAAAAAAAAAAAATCTTTCAGGGAAAATGCTTATCACACAGAAAATAGAAAAATGAAGGCGGATAAAGACCATGTGACCTATCTCGGCTGCCTAGCCATGCATTCTACTTTCCCTTAGAGATCCAAAGTACTTGTCCCAAGCTTTCTTCAATTCAGACACATTTTTCATCTCCACCACCTCTATCAGGAGGCTACTCCAAACATTCACCACCCTTTCTGTGAACAAGTATTTTCTGAGGTTACTCCTGAAACTATCCCTTTTCATCTTCAACCTAAGCCCCTTCAGTCCAGAGTTTATTTTCAGTTGAGACTGGCCTCATATTCATTTATGCCACATAATAATAATAATAATTTATTTTCTTATATACCGCCAAAGCCATGGTAGTTCGAGGCGGTTTACAACAAGAGGAGCTGGACAGTCAGCGATAAGTTACAAAATAGAATCGATGAATACAAGTACACTGAAAGCAAGTACAAATAAGAAGAGCTGGACAGTCAGCGACATAGCTATGAATTGGATACAGAATACGAGAGATAATGAACAGCAAATTCTTAGGTGGCAAATCGGTTGAACAGTTTCGTTTTTACTAATTTTTTGAAGCCTTGATAGAAAGAGAAGAGCATGATAATGTTACCCAGCCAGTCGTTCAGTTTACCTGCCTGGAAGGCTAGAGTTCTGTCCAGGAATCTTTTGTAACGGCAGGCCTTTATTGTTGGGTGTGTAAATAAGTGGATTTTACGTGAGGGCCTGATAGTGCAGCCCAGATTGAAGTGGGAGACCAGGTACATAGGGGCCAGACCAAAGATTGATTTGAAGCAGAGACAAGAGAATTTAAATATTACTCTGGCCTCGAGGGGCAGCCAGTGAAGTTTTAGATAATAGGGGGTAATGTGTTCCCATTTTTTTAAACCGGTATTTAAATGTCTCTATCATATCTCCCCTCTCTCATGTTTCCTCCAAAGTATACATATTGAGATCTTTAAGTCTGTCCCCATACGCCTTATGATGAAGACCACACACCATTTTAGTAGCCTTCCTGAGTCTAGACCGACTCCATTTTTTTAATATCTTTTTGAAGGTGCAGCCTCCAGAATTGCACATAATATTCCAAATGACGTCTCACCAGGGGCATCATTACCTCTTATTTTCTACTGGCCATTCCTCTCCCTATGTACCAAAGCAGCCTTCTAGCTTCCACCATCGCCTTTTCTACCTGTTTGGCCATCTTAAGATCATCACATTCGATCACACCCAAGTCCCACTCCTCTTTTGTGCAGAAAAATTCTTCACCACATAAACTATGCTGTTACTTGGATATTTGCAGCCCAAATGCAGGATTCTGAATTTCAAAAAAGCAAGGGGAATCCAACTCTTCTGCAGTTTATATTGAAACCACCAGAGAACAAAACGGAAAACTGCAGACTCAATGTACCACGATGCAGATGCTTTATTTATATTAACAAGTAAAATCCATGGGTAGAATCCACTTGTATTGTAAAATGTTCAAATTCACAAGTGAAATCCACACGTATAAATCCACATATAATCCACAAAGATTGTGTCGGAAAGGGACTCGACGCGGTCCATATTTTGATTGTAATACCTTCCTCGGGGGTCCTAAGAAAAGTCAATTTGACAATGGATGTGGATGAAGCACATGCCGATACTGAAGTTAACATTGTTTCTTTTAGAAATTGAAGACCATGTCGGGTTCCTTTCCGACACAACCTGTGTGCATTATATGTGAATTTATACATGTGGATTTCATCTGTGAATTTGAACATTGTACAGTACATGTGGATTCTACCCATGGATTTTACTGTTTGGTATAAATAAAGCATCTGCTTTGAGGTACTTTGAGTCTGAATTTTTCCTCTCTGTTCTCTGGAGGATTCTGCATTTCACTAGCTGTTAGCATTGAAGTGAGTGAGAGACATTGACAATCTCTTATTCCCATTTTTAGACTATACTTTGCACACCACTTGTGTCTCACTCACTTCGGTGCTAACAGCTAGGGAATATTTACATTATTCAGAAGGATAGGAGGCATCAGAAGTTTCAGCTGCAGCATGTGTGAATCACTGCCAGTTCCAATGACTCCTAACAGAAAAGATACATATAAAAGGGAGAGGGGGCATTAAAAAAAGGGAGAGATGTCGGAGCACAGATTGGAAGGGGAGTAGAGGGAGAGAGGCTTGATCCCCTACTTGTCCTGTTTGTCTGTTTTGATTAGATTGTAAGCTCTACTAAGCAGGGATTGTCTCTTGAATGTTTTAATGTACAGCGCTGCATATGTCTAGCAGCTCTATAGAAAGAATAATAAGTAGTAGCAGTGTCAGAGAGAGGGAGGGATATTGGACCAAAGGGCAGAAGAGAACTTAGGAAAGATGCTGGACAATGGGAGGGAAGAAACAAGGAGAAATGGTGAACCATGGGGGGGGGGGGGCGGAAGGAGGAAAAAGGAGAAAGAGAGATGAAGGGTTAGGAGGGAAGAGGTAGGGAAAAATAAGAGAAAGGTAGATACTGCACCATGTGGGGAGGGGTTCACATGCTGCATCACAGGAAGAGAGGAGGGAGAAGGGTGACAAGACTGTCATCCTCTACGCTAGGAGTCTCCAAACTTGACTTGTTCTTTTTACAGCAGACAGTATATTGGCATTCTTGGGTACTTCTTCATAGGTATTGTTATTGCTTTATAAGTCTGGTTAATGGAGTTCTGAAGAGTCTCTGCCCTCCCTTGGGAGAAATGGTGTTATGGAGCCTCTGTTCATTTCTCTACCCAGGACTAGCTTCACCACCTAGTCAGAGTCATAATATTGAATCCAGGCTGATGACTGGACAGGGGCATCTGGGAATCATTCCTGCTCCCCCTACTAACCCACCTCAGGTAAGTACCATTGGGGGAGGGGCAAAGTATGGAAATCACATGCCAATAAAAGAGCTGGGATGCTCTTCATAGGGGGAGGGGCATACTGACTGGAAGGTTAAGAAGCTCATCAGAGGGGCATCAGGGAATACTGATGGGGGTTCTTGGAATGCTGCTCTGGTGAGGGATTTTTAAAATCACAGGGCCATGGTAAATACATCAGTAGATAATGTGAATACACTTCTATGACATCTATCAACACATTTAAGCCCCAGATTCTACAAACTTGAGCGTACAAAATTGCAAAATCAACGGGTCCTTTTACAAAGGCGCGCTAGTGGTTTAACGTGCGGAATACCGCACGTTAAACCGCCTGCCACGCTAGTACCTAACGCCTCCATTGACGAGGCGTTAGGATTTTAGGCTGCCTTGGGGGCTAGCGTGTGATGAAATGTCCGACGCGCTAACCCCCGTAGCGCGCCTTGATAAAAGGAGCCCCAAGTTATTGAATGGTGCCTGTCTACGCGCTTAATGTAATTATTAAATTAAGCACTGAAAGGCATTGAGAGGAAAATTCTACACGTATAAATGGCACCTTAACTTAGGTGCCTAAAATAAAGAGGGAAACACCGTTAAAAGGTACTTAAAATTAAAATTCAAGCACCTAATGGTGCCTAAAAAAAACGGCGCCAGTAGACATCTCTGGAGGCAAGATTCACATCAAAGGTAGGTGCCAGAAATGTAGGCCTTGAAAACCGTGGCCTAAATTTCCAACATCTATCTTTGCTGGAGGTGCGATTCTCTAAACAGCGCCATCATGTGATTGACACACGATTGGTGGTCGCTTTTAAGGCATTTAGAGAATACAGTAGTAAGTACCAGTATCGGGCCTTAAGGGACTTCAAATGCCACTAATTCTAGAAAATTAGCACCTAGGTTCACGTCACTGCAGATGGGACAGATAGTCAGGTGGGTCCAGGACGGGTCTTGCAGTTGTGGACATAAGTTATAGAATAATAGCACTTACACGCACAACTGCAACATTTAGGCGTGCTCATTTACACAGCCTTTTTACTGGTGTAGGTGTTTGCGTTCAGTGGCTTAGTAAAGGGGGTGCAGTCTTCCTCGGAGTGCTGCTCCCCCTCCTCCTCTCCGCCACCCTTCCCACTCCTTCCCCTGCCATGCCCCATGCTCCATGCTCCTTCCCTGTACCTTTTTAACTTTGGCGCAAGCAGCGACAAACCAAACACTCGCGCCAACTTTGGCGTCTTCTCTGTCGGCACTTCAGGGAGGAAGTGAGATCAGAGAGAGCTCCAAAGCCAGCGCAAGCGGCATGTTTCTCGCTGCTCACGTCCATAGTTAATAAGGTACAGAGAAGAGGGCGGGAGAGGGGCGCCACTGCCCTGGGTGCTGGTCGCCCTTGCTACACCACTGCTTGCGCTGAAAGTTGGGGCATTAGAATGCTGACATGGCACAGTAAAGGGGGTGCTGGGGTGGGCAGCTTGCCCCGGGTGCAGTCTTTGCAAGGGGCGGTTACCCATCCTCCTCTCCGCTCCCCCGCTCCTTTGCAACATGCACCCCTTTCCTTGTAACTCTTTAATTTTCCCTACATGGGCAGCATTATGAACTTGCTGCCTGCCTCAGTGTTGCCTCTCTCTGACGTCACTTCTGGGCCCTGGAATATCCAACACGACGCAGGTAGCAAGTTCATGCTGTTGCTCACGCCTGAAAAATTAGAAAAGGTACAGGGGAAGGGAAGGGGGCGTGTGCGGCGGGGTCAGGGTCAGGAAGGAGCAGGGGCGGAGCAGAGGGCAGGGAAGGGGCACCACTCTCCCTCGTTACGCTACTGATTACATGGGTAATTCTGTCCAATTTTAAGCTAGGCGTCTAAGGGTGATTGACATGTGATAGACGCCATATTTATATGTGCCTATCTTTAGGGGCACCAATTACAAAATCCAGCCCTCGGGGTCTAAATGTGATGTAACTGCAGAGCAAACTATGGCCACCCCAGCAAACTACCCCCAGCAGGAACTACACAGGCTCTGCAGTTGCCACGAGTTAGATTTTGCAACTAATGCGGGACAAATGCAAAAACGCTGTCGCTCTTTAGTAAACAGTCCCCTGGCAGTCGCCATCTGCAAGCCACTTAACCCTCGACAGCCTCAGGTACAAAAGCTTAGATTGTGAGCCCACCAGGGACAGAGAAAGTACTTGCATATAAGCTCGTATATCAAATTCATGAAAAAAATAAATAAATATATATATATATCTATATCTATCTATATCTTAGCAGAAAGATTAAAATATTTCGGCCAGTAACCTTATTAGAAGTAGTCAGTATATATATACTGACTACTTCTGATAAGGTTACTGGCCGAAATATATATACTGACTGCTTATATATATAAGGTTACTGGCTGAAATAGTTTAATCTTTCTGCTAAGATAGACACAGTGGGGGACCTTCTCTGGGTGGAAATTCCCAGGAAATGTTTTGAACTGTTTAAACCCCTTTCAGGACCAAGGGACATATTTGTCCCATAACTTTAAAATCCTATAAATTTTGATTGGGATAGTCTACAGTTCTAAATTTGATATGTACGGATTCCATAGGATACTGCCTTTATGTAAACAAACTGGTTCCGACATTCATTCATTAGCGTCGTTGCCAGATTGACGAGAAGATTCACTTGCCACACTGTCCATAAGCCAGAAGTTTGATTTTTTTTAAAAAAAATAATGATATTTCACCAAAAAAAAATCAATTTTTTGGCATCTGCAAGCCCTTTTTACCATAAAAATGTCGTCAAAACCACAAAAATTGGCCTACGATCCTTATGGTCCTGAAAGGGTTAAAACACGCTCACGTTGAAATGTCACATTTTTCCATCACTGCCTCTTTTTGACACTTCCTATCCACCTGGGAGATTTTATATTTTGTAATTGTCGATTGCTTGCATCAAGCGGCACGTCTCTGGAACGCACAGCAAGCCTCTGACATTACTTTGCTGTGCTGTTATCTCACATTGTATGGCACAGGTTTGTCTAATATGACAATCTAATAGAATCTGGAAGCCAATCAACTCCAGCAATCCCAGCAGCTGCTTGGGGCATTTTTTTAAAATTCATTAGTTTGTCA